>NC_086181.1:12675645-12950645 GCF_023053635.1 Elgaria multicarinata webbii
AGGGTTTCAGGCAGGGTTTTTTCCTGCCCTACATGCTGGCGTTCAAACCTGGAACCTTATACACGCAAAGCATGCACTCTGCCACTGACCTACAGACCCTTCCCACTGAAGTGGAATGTGCCACTTTAGACTGCAGAGGAGGAGTGCTATTTTGGAAAGTTTGTCCATGTAGAATGTTTTCTGTAAATTTTAAAAAATATGTGCACCTTAAAAAACAAAAACAAATAAACCAGTAGCACATCAAGGAGAAAGATTCTATCCCAACTTAGTCCTGCTGTACTAGTTTTCTGATTGCAGGGAATTATGGTTTGTTTTTTGTTTAACTTAACAGAGCATTAGAAACTATGATTCCCCCACCTGCAGTCTGAAATGACACCATCCATTCTACCACTGCAGGAGTCTGCCACCACATTCTGCTATCTGGATAGAGCAGGACTCAGATTTCCAATTTTTTAAAATGCTGCATCACTGGAAATCACAATGATCCCTCTGATCCACAGAAATTGCGATCCATCCATCTTAGCCTGAGCATAAAGCAAAACCCATCCAATGGAAATTGTTGTGGGGTGAAAGTCCACTCTCTTGAACCTCTGGTCAACATTCCCATTCTTGTCCTTTTCGTGACCTTCCAAAGGCACCCAAATATCCCCATTTCCTATACTCATGACTGCTCCCTGGAACAAAAATATTAAGTAGCAGTAGAGGTCAATCAAACTCATCACCCTGCGACATCCTATAGCAGGAGTAGGCAATCTTTTGGGGCCATGGGCTCATCTGGCAGCTTGGGAAACTGTCTTGTAGATGACATAGGAGGTGTGGAAAAGGACATGTGAACTGCCCAAAAGGACTGATCCAATTGGTAAAATACCGTTTAACCGAATGGATCAGTAATATACTGACTGGCTGACACCCCTATATGTATTGGTAGGCCGGGCAGCACTCAGCTGACTTTACACAGAGCCTTCTGAGGAATCAGCCCTCGCTTCTTCTTGGCAACTGTAGTGCAAAGATCCATTTCCATCAGCATCCATTTCATTTCTTTCCATCACTAGCCCTTTAAACTTGACAGAACAAGCAGGATAATAACGATAACACTTTCAAGCATTCAAATGCAGTATTATCTCAGTCATCCTTACAACAGCCCTGTACAGTAGGCTATTCTCATACTGTAGATGGGGGGCTGAGGTCAAGATAGAAGCAGCTGACTTAAGGCCAGCCTCGTGAGATTCTGTCTGAACTGAGGTTTAAGCCAGGCAGTTCCCAATTCACACTATGCTACACCACCTCTAAGGTACCAATACCTTTTTAACAGGGTCAGTTAATGTTTGAACTGCTAAATGTGAGCTTTAGAATTACACAATACTCCTCTTTAGGAACAGAGAAATAAAAATGGAAATTACATACACAAAAATGAGAGGATAATGCATACCTAGCCTGGTGCTAAGACTGTTTAAGTGAGTGCCTTGGGAACAAAGAGCAGGAAGGTTTGCAGGAAGAATGTTAATTAGATTGCAAAATATCCAACTTTGCTGGATCAGGTTACACACACACACACACACACACACACACACACACACACTAACAACGTGAAGGGGAAACTTCCAATAAAAATATATAGAGATAAATAGCTAAATTTGGAAAGAACACTAAGTCACCTTAGACTGGATTTCATAGTGATCAGAAAGTATTGTATGTATGGTGTTCAATCAAATATTATTTTTAAAAGCAGGCCACTGAACATTCCCCCCACATTTAGAAGAGATTTTAAGTAGCAGAATGCTTGTTTCATTGTACTATTTAAATAAGCAGCAGTTTTTATACATAGTGTGTGCTTTAATAAACATAATACTGTTATATTATTAAAAACACACACAAACACACACAATCCATTTCTCCAGTGCTAATACCAGGTGACTAAAGTTCTCGCAATTTCTGTTTTTTCTAATAGTAGGCTTATGTTGTTTTGATTCTAGCTTGTGTGAGCCGAGGGGCCTCCGCAAGACCTTAGGATAGCCTGGTTGCCATGCTATTTTCTAGAATGTTGATCTGTCTTCCGTGCCTGGGAATGAGAGAGGCAGCCCTGTTATATATTCATGAGACAAAAGGAATCTCCCCTGCGATTGGCAGGCAAGCTGTCAAGTAGGGGACCGAACAATCCAGTTCTCTCTTGCCTAATAGTTTCCTTCCAAGTTGCAATATCCAGGTCTAGCCAGTAGGGAGGGCTGCAGTGTGCAGCATTTTACCTTGCCTGGAAAAGAAAGGAGAATCTTCTTTCAACAATGGGAGAACATTTAAAACGAGAGCGGAGACACACACTTGCACCAGTCAAGATTTTAACCCTATTGCAATCTCATGACGAGCTTCCTGGCATTCATAAAGGAGGCAGGTGGCTGCAACGAATGTGACACAGGCAAGTCTACAGTGGTCAGGCGTAGTTCATAAAGCAAAACCTAGCCTTGGAAAGAGGAAATCCCAGCCCTACGGAAAGAGGGCCAGGGTGAGGGGGGTGGGGGTGGAGAGAGATCTACTATTGTTAAAGACCAACAGACTGTAAGCAAGCCAGGAATAGGGCAGTTCTTGGAAGTAATGATTGGCTGGGGCGGGAGTCGGGATGAAGGGAAATGGGTATTGATGCGCATAAGAATTCTAGCCTCTTTCAGTTTGGTAGCCAAAATATAGATTGGGTGGCTAAAAATGCAGACTGGCGTCCCCAGTGTAGAAAAAGAAGTGCACATATGCAAACAGACTTCCACACCAAGACTGACTGTACCAGATGCTGCTATATAGGGGGCTTACAATTTACACAGTATGTTAAAAACCAACCTCGATCTACGTGTTTCCACCCTGTAGGAATCCTCCTGTGGCAGCCCTTTGAATTAGACACCATCTCTGTGGGGTTCACCCTCCCCTTTGCATCTTTGCAGTTTTCTGGGCAACTGGCATTTTCACAAGCAACATTAATAACACCTTGCAGACTCTTCTAGCAGCATTGTGTGTGCACTTGTGAACTATTAATTCTAATGTCAGAACACATTTGTAAGGTAGATTTACATTTGCTGTTCATGCCCAGTGAGCCACTTCCATCACCTGTGACGGGACATGCTCCTTGCGCAAGACGTGTTCTGGCCTACACCTACTCTACTTGCTGCAATGCCTACATTTGCAACTGATAGAAGTGGGCTCTGCTACAATAAACGTGTTCGTCATTAAAAGATACCACAGTGCAGGGTTGGTTTGCTGCAACAGACTGGCTTTATATTTGATTCCTCGCTCTCCTTTATTCCTCATATTGAGGCAGTAGCTAAATCCTGTCGTTTTTTCCTGTATAATATTGCCAGGATTCGATCATTTTTGTCTGTCTCTTCTGCCAAGACTCTTGTTCATGCATTGGTTATTTCTCAGTTGGACTACTGCTACCTTCTTCTCACTGGCCTTCCTTCTTCTCACATCAGTCCGTTGGTTTCTGTTCACCACTCTGCTGCTAAGATCATCTTCTTGGCTCGCCGCTCTGACCATGTAACTCCACTTCTGAAATCTCTTCATTAGCTTCCAATTCACTTCAGAATCCAATATAAACTTCTCCTGTTGACCTACAAAGCTTTTCACTGTCTAGCTCCTTCCTATCTCTCCTCTCTCCTCTCACACTATTGCCCCGCTCGTGCTCTTCGCTCCTCTGATGCCATGTTTCTCACCTGCCCAAGGGTCTCTACTTCCCTTGCTCAGCTTCGTCCATTTTCTTCTGCTGCCCCTTATGCCTGGAACGCTCTTCCAGAACATTTGAGAACTACAAGTTCAACCGCAGCTTTTAAAGCTCAGCTAAAAACTTTTCTTTTTCCTAAAGCTTTTAAAACTTGATTTTGTTCTGACTTTATACTGTTAGTTTTACCCTACCCAGTGCCTGTTTGCATTCTCTTCCCCTCCTTATTGTTTTATTATGGTTTTATTAGAATGTAAGCCTATGCGGCAGGGTCTTGCTATTTTCTGTTTTACTCTGTACAGCACCATGTACATTGATGGTGCTATATAAATAAATAAATAAATAAATAAATAATAATAATAATAACAACACAGCTATACTTCTGCAGAGGGGCTGGGGGTGGGCTTTCTCACAATAGTTACAGGTGGAGCATTGGGAAATCTTTGAAATGGGACAACATAATTCAGCTCCATTCCTATGGTGGCAACATCATCCAAGCAGATAGTTTGAAGTGATGAACTGGTAATGTTATTTAGGGGTATTTGCACACATATTTAAGCAGTGTGGGATCCAGGTTTAGCAGCACCCTTGAGCAAGATGCTCTCAATAAGAGCCCTCTGTGAGGGCATCCCATCCTTGCTGTAGTTGCTACAGCTCATTCACTTATGTCTTCCTCCAGGTCCTATCCACACCACCTTCCAGAGAAAGAGGGGGAGAACAAGTTCTGCGTAGATTATTGTTCCTTTTTGTTCTCTCTAGGAAAGCGACAAACAAGAAGCAACAGCAAAAACGAGTAGCAGCAGGGCCAGAAGGTTCAAAGGGCTGGAAGTAAACCTCAGCAGATGCTGAACCCAGGCACCAGTCCTGAATTTAAGATTTGGCATTTTTGAGGCCATCAATGGGACAAATTCTCCATTAGCTGCACGCTGAGGAGTAGCCTATGGGCACAACGACTTTTCCTGAGAATGTTCTCCTGGCTCGCATTTATTTCAAGGTATAGGCTCTGAACTCCAATTTCCTGAAGGCTTACATAACACAGACAGCAAACGAAAAAGGACAGAAGCTACTTAAAAATAGCAGGTCCTTCTGTTACTGTGAGAAGGTGGTTGAGTGGGGCAGGCAAAATGTCAGCTCAAGTGTTAAGTGTCCATGGAACAAATTCTGGGCAAGAAGCCATTAGTTACCAATCACTGCTCCAGATCATTTCAGCATTTTAGATGTCATGACCTGGTGCCATCTAGCTGGCTCTAATTGAGGGAGCTTGGAAAGACTCTTTTCGCTGGATCCTGCATGTTTTGAAGGGGAAGCTATGGTTTCTGCACTTCTGGTTGGAAGCCACAGTACAGCAGAGCACCAGAAGCAAAATCATGAGGATGTACTCCATAGCAGGGGGAAACAGGGCAGAGACTTGCTACATATTGTGAAACCAGCTCCCCCATTCACTAAACTGTAACTATTAAATGAAAGTACCTTTGTTGGAAGCTATCACCACAAACCTTCCCTATCAAGATTGAGCCTGTTTCCTTTTATTGGGAAGTAAACTGGCATAGCCAGCATTTTACCAAAATTACATGAAAGTTTCTAGCCCTCATGGTGACAAAGGAAATTTTAATAGCATTTGGGCAGTATCTGCTTAAAGCTCAGCACGAGCTTGAAGGTTTTAGAATTCCCTAGACTCTCTTATTGTGCTAATCCAAGGCTCAGGTGACGCTATGTGGAGGCAATATATCATGCACAGAATCCCCAAAGGGGCCATTTCTTTACCTCTCTCCAGTTCATCATGAACATGGAATAATGGGGGGGCCGTGTGCTCATTTAAGTAGCCCTTGAGATTTCATAATCAAACAGAAAGCAGCAGTGCCACACAATCCCCTTTGCTGCACATGCTCAGCTTCCAAAGACCCATAGCTCAGCTTAGAAAGCTCTCATGACCCCTATGGAAGCTGCATGCCAGGATATTTAAAAGACTGCCCATGACATTCTAATATTTTCTTAAATGACCACATCCATAAAATTCACGTAACATCTTATATTTTTAACTTCTTCAGAACAGCCCAAACTGCTGTACATTTAGCATCTCAACTTTTATCCCAGATAATTCCCTGTTCTTTGTGAAACTGTATTTTCTCCTCAATCTCCTCTTGAGAAAGAAGAAAGAATCAGGGAGATCAGCTGAAAATACATTCAAAAGGTACAGAACTAGGGTTTAACACACAAAAGACCTGGACTTTGTTTTGAGTGTCACAGTTCAGCTCTATAAGATGTGAATTTTCACAGACTACAGAACAGAATACACCTGAGCATGTGCAGTACAGAATATACCTGAGCATGTGCAGAATATGTTTTCTTCAAAGCCTAACATCATCCAGGCAACATACACCCAAGCCTGTGATCTCTGCCACCACTTCTTAAAAACTAACCTCTGCAAAGGTTCTTTTTTCATAACCTCGAACGTTAGAGGAACCGCCAATTCCCCACCACTCCTACTTTCCTTTACAACTCCCAAAACATATCCCAAGTCACCATTAAGCATGATGTCACATCAGCACACACTAAATGTGACGTTGCTAAATATACTATATTGGGAGTTATGTTTATTAATAATCATCTACAGACCACTTCACCATCTTTTGCTTCAAAACAAACCTGTGCAGCAGAACAACTGAACTGTTCCCATTTTACAGGTGGGGAACCAAACCAATGGAAGAATGAGACATATCTGAGGTCATTCATTGGCTGAACAGAGTCTTTAACTTGAGACTCCACTTGGATAGGCTAGTCCTTGGTAGAAGGCAAGGAGATAATAGCACTGAGGGAAAAATTGGTGAAGGAATAAACTACCTAAGGGTCTCTCAAGAGGTAGTAGTCACTATACATTTTGTACTTGGGTACAGACAGTCAAGTACATAGTACATTCTGAAGAATGTTCACATATAAAATCCAATGCATATCCCTTTAAAATATTCTATGACCACAACCAAGACAAGTTGTGTGTGTGTGTGTGTGTGTGTGTGTGCACGTGCGCACGATTTTTATGCTGCTTTTTCTCATTATTGTGTTTAATGCGCTTATGTACTTATAGCAGAAACATAGTTAAGGAAGTTGTACTGATAAAATAAATATCAGTAAATAAATCCCCAGCCTTTCCTTCCATTCCTGTTATCTCAATCTAGTAGATAGTACAACCCCTTGGGGCAAAACCCACAAAACTTAAGAAGAGCCATGCTGGATCAGACCAAAGCCCATCCAGTCTTCTGTTCCCACAGTAGCCAATCTGATATTTATAGGAGGCCCACAAGTTTGACATGAGCGCAAGAGCACCCTCCCATCTGCTTGTGTTCCCCAGCAACATTATACAGAGGCATACTGTTACTGAAGGTACCACATAGCCATCATGACTGGTAGCCATTGATAGCCTTATCCTCTATGAATTTGTGTAAATCCCTTTTTAAAGTCATTGAACTTGGTGGCCATCACGACACCTTGTGGTAGCAAGTTCCATAGTGTAACTATGTGCTACATGAAGAAATACTTTCTTTTTATTTGTTCTGAATCTCCCATCATTCAGCTTCTGCATTATGAGAAAGAGGGGGAAAATATCTCCCTAAACACTTTCTCTACACCATGCACAGTTTTATACACCTCTATCATGCTCTGCCCTTACTTATCTTTTTTCTAAGTTAAACAGCCCAAACCACTGGGAGAATTCCTGGGGCTCAAACCTCTGCTCCCTAAAAGCCACACATTCATTCCTGAAGGCTCTGTCCCTTAGGCCCAGATATCTAGGGTAGACTGCAGCCACTTCCTGGAAGCAAATGCACTCTGCACTTGCTCTGAAGCATATATCTTCACACTTTGTTGTAAAACAGAATTGAGCCTGAGCCCTGGTTCAAATTAAACCCCTCTATGTATAACATTATACACTGTGAAAAACAGCTATTCCTTTTTTAAATCACAATTATTATTATTTTAAAGAGAGAGATCCCAGTTTTGTTACTGGCACTTGAACCGCAAGAGGAATCCCAAGCACTCAACAGAAGATATATTTTAACAACGAGGCATAAATATTGACAATCTGGTGCTTTATCTTTGGCAGCTTAAGTCACATCATAAATCCAAGGCAGGCCAGACTTTCTGATTTTTGCTTACAACTTATGCAAGAACCCCTCACCATGTCAAGAGCACAATGATGTTTGAGTAAACAGAACTTAGCCAAGAAATCGTGGCACACTCCATTAATTCAAGAACACTCCGCTTTGGCTTCAAAGAGGACCCATTCCCTTCTTCCAGCAAGGCCTTACGTTCTTGGTTGCTGCTTTAATGATTTCCCACTTATCCTTGTCATAACTACATGGATAGCAATACCCAAAGAGAGAAAATAGTTATAACAGAAGTGAGGTATGCACACATGTATTATATAGAGAAAAGCCAACACACCCTCACCTCTACAGGAGTTTAACTTAGTAGGCTTGCGTCTTCCTAAGGATTCCATGCTTATAAATCCAAACTGGGAAACATAAATTTAAAATCTCTCTTTAAATACAATCTCTTCTGTCTACTCCAGAGCAGGGGTGGAAAGACTTCAGGGTTGTGGCTTTTAATAATACCCTGAGGTACACCAGCTGGATTGATCCTGGAACAAAATAGTGGCTTGGGGTAGGGGTTAGATATGCACTTAGAATTAAAGTACAACATGCCTCAGCCCAGGAGTTTGTGTTCAGTAACAGAACTGAGCTCACACATGAAAAGAAGTGGGGTGGCAACTTACCCCACTTCTATCCAAATCTACCTTCTAGCTACCCCTGATAGGGAGCAAATGCCCAATAATAATAATAATAATAATAATAATAATAATAATAATAATAATTTCTTACCCGCCTCTTCCTTTGGATTGAGGTGGGGAACAACATTAGTACAACAATAAATAAAATACATAAAATTAAAGGAGCATATATCACTCTAAGCTGGGACTGTACTACTACAGCATAGTAGTAGAACACTGAGACCCTCCCAGAGAGCTTCGGCTATTGGGAGGTATAAAAATGTAATAAATAAATAAATAGTGGCTAAGGGCAGCTCCACACTTTATGAGGCAAACGTATTAAGTTTACATTACTGTTACCTTTAGCAGTACATGTAACAACCTAATGCCTTGGTGCACATGTGTCTGGCCAGTATAGGACAGCTGAATTTCTTTTGAGTTGTGGCTCTAGCAATGATCAGCTGGAGGTTCTTGTCAGAGCCATGTATCAGCCAAATGAAATATGGAGTCGTGGTTAAAAAAGGGAAGAACTGCTAACAAGCATGGCATGTTTCTCCTTCACTACTACCACAGCCTTCTCTCCTGATCCTACCTCCAGCTGGAAGGCATTCATTTCCAAATCAGAAGGCAGGGCTTCCATGAGGTGTGAACCCTATTTGAATACATGTGTATCTGCCCACATATTTTCTCTCATTCACATGAGCTTTTGATGGCCACAGTTATGTAGGGGGTTGATAAAATGGTAGCCAGACGCAGGATTATGTGAATATTTTGTCAAGTTAAAAACTATTCATTTATACCAGAAAAGGGTTGTAATTTGATTTGGGATAAATGCTGGACCATATATATGTAACATTAAAAGAACATTTATTCAATGTTGAATTCCAGTAGTAATTTGTCCCATACAAAGAGAGAGGCAGAAAAAGATGCACACAAGTTATCTCAGGGTAGCTAGCATCACTTGAGTCATGCAGATTTTTGTGCCCTTTACTACAGACTTCCTGGGGAAGTGACTGGAGACAATAACCCATGACACAAATTAGTGTTGTGTTACCTGAGAGAGACTGGTAAATAAAAGTAAGTTTGGGATTTGTATTAGGTTTATTGGCAGCAGTAAAAATATGCAGTGCTTCAACAGGAACAAAACCAAACTTGAGCCAGTTCATCAACATAACTTGTCTTTGTTGTTGCTGGTGTGTTTTGATTTGTTTGTGGGCAATAGCTTTGATTTCAAAGCTAGGTTACAGTGCAATCCTACTACTCTGAAGTAAAATCTAAATTCAGTGGGAGGTAAGTTAGTATAGAAAGGATTGCAGTCTTACAATCTGAAAGCTCTTAACGGAGCCCAGAAAATAAGCTTATGAGCAAATGGATTGTGATTATGAGTTTCTGTTCACAAATAATGTGAACATGTGTCCCATTTACAATTTCGAACACGAACAGGGGTGTAATTCTCAGGAAATGTTTGCAATTTCCTGAGCTTGCGTTTGCATTCAAAAATGTGCATTTCCACTCCAAAATACATTTTCATGCTTTAGCTTATGGGAGGAAAGTGTGCATCTGGAATGCATGTTTGGAAAAGTGTGCATTTTTCATGTTCGAAAATGCACACTTTTCTTGTTTAAAAAGAAAAGATACTTGCATTCAGGAGTGAGAACGAGGTGAGATGAGTATCAAGGTGCAAAACAAAGAACTTTGACAAGCTCAAAACATCGCTCATTCTCCCACCCCTATGTTCACTATTTTCTGGAATGCTGACTTTCATGAAAGTACTTCTCTCAGTACTGCAATATTTGCAAAACTGATGGAATTTTTATATTTTTATACATCATTTTTGTTTTACATTTGTTATAAATAAAAAAAGTATATTCACATTCCTACAAATTCAAGTAATGGAAAAAATCTGTCTGATTTAAGAATTGGATCAACATTGTTATGCAAGACTCAGTTGCTGGAGGCAGCGGGGGAATGACTACCCCCTCTGCAACTTCAATTATAGTAGTAATAAGTACTGTATGAATTGTGGCTGAGCCAATATTATGGTTTCTTATCTGATGACAACCAACATCTCCTACCAAGAATGCCATAAATCCCTGTCCAAATGTGTGAGCTGATGTCCTACTTCACCTCAGCCATAAACTAATTAGGTAACTATCAGTACAATTTTATGCATGCCTACTCAGAAGTCAGTCCCATTCCTGGGCTTACTGTAAAAATACTCATCTGTAAAATAGGAATAATAATACAGGGCTACAGCAATGGCTATTAATATAACGTGTGTGAAGCACTTGAATTCATGAAGTGTGCAATATGTGTGCAAGGCCTTCTTAGAGAGCCTTTTCAGTGGTGGGACCCCAGCTGAGGCTTGCCTGGCACCTATGATGTGGTCTTTTCAGCACCAGGTGAACTTTGCCAGGCTTTTTAGTCATTCTGTTTGAAAAAATTCCATTGCTGCAGTTTTAGACTTTTGCACAACTACTGGCTGTAACTCTGGTTTTTACTTTGGTTTTATTATTTTTAAAACTTCATATTTTTGTATTATGTTTTACAAAGTTGGTGTTATTTTATGGTTTTAAGTTTTCTTTTGTGAACCGCTGGAGAACTTTGCCTAATGGCTAGTATAGAAATGTGACCCTGCCTTTGTTGAAAAAATAGAAAATAAATTAAACTTTGCTAGGGAATAGGTTCCTAGCAAACTATTAAGTATAGATTTGCGGAGGCAGGAGTTAAGTCTCAAAGGAAGTATTGCTGTGATAGAGACTTGTAAGATGGAACCACATAATGTTGGGAGGAGAAGCGTACTGGGGACAATATTCTTGGAATAAAGATAATGTGCAACTTTACACACAAATAAACACACAGGGAGTTGGATCCAGACTAAGTTAGTCACACTTAGGTCCCATTGAAATCAATGGAACTTGTATTTGGAATTTTGTAAGTTACTGGGTGTGGGCAAGTTAACATTCCCCCTTGAAGACTGGATTAATCTTTAGTACATAGGCAATTTCCACCCAGCCCCCTGCCTTTCTTTAACAAAACAGCCTTGCCACCACCTCAAGCACTCCTGGGGCGGGGAAATGGCTGCCCAAGAATGCCCCTGAGAACAACACTACATCATCACATAGTGTAATTTCCAGGAAATTCCCCACCCCTCCCTAACCCCACCCCAATCAACCATAGCTGAATACCTGCCATTTTTGCTGGTAATGCATTGTTCTAATAAGTTGTATGGGGAGGCGGGTATTCAGATCAGCTTTTCTCATGAACTTTTTATATTGATTGCAATTAACTTTGTCTAGATCCACCTCAATATAGATACAACCATACACACCAATGTTGCCTTTAAAATAGATAGCAGGCTTAGCAGCCATTCTAACGGCTATGGTTTGTATTCCCTATAGGCCTGTCAAAACAACAGCGTGACAGTGGACTCTGTATATTAAAATAGATATGTCAAATACAATATAAATGCAGCAAACAAAAATACTAGCTGATGTGGCTGCTTAATAACAGAACACAAATAGTGAAAGGTGTTTTTTTAATGGATGTAAACATTTCTAGGAGAAAGAAAAATTTAATTTTTATGCCTTTTATGTGTTCTAATCAGGGTTTTTTTTTTAATTCCGAACACAGCTGTCTGCTTTACTGTCTCTCCAATGACGCCAGATGCCCGGTTCATCAAGGAAATGCAGGAAAACAATGATTTGAAAGCAATTAGAAGCACCGAGACCCATATTAAAATGTGATAACACCATCCTAGTGGGAATTCCAGGCACCGCTGCATTTCTGACATTTCTGTGTTGCCAGAGATGAACATGTGTTGGAAGCAGAGCCTTCCCGCCCCATGTCAGTGAGTGGGGGGATGAGCGGATATCATGCTGGAATTTTATTTCTTAAACCAATTAAAGAAATCAAGCTAATATGGCACATTTGCCAGTTTCTCTGACTGTTCTACCTTCTTTATACATGCACAAGCTCTTCTCCTTAAACTCTAAAACACTCCTATTCACCAAAATCCAGGTATTATCAACATTCAACAATTGAGGTGGGTGGTGGTCCTGTCACAACTATTAGCATACAAAACCTCATGTGTTACTCCTTATATATTTACCATATATGCCTGTGTATGTGAAGCAGTGTGTATGTCTCTGGTATTGCTTTTTACAATGGCAAGACAGCAGATTTTTCATGTACTTTTTCATGCCTTTTTGAGACAGTCAGATACCCATTTAGTGATTTTTATCACCTTGTTTTCAGGCAGAGAGCAGTTTGCGCAAAAATACACGCACACACCACTAAAAACACAAAACATCATTAACGCAAACCAGCACCAGAGCCTCTGTGTAGGTCCCAGCCTATAAGTTATTCTTGAATGTGAGAAAGTAATCCGAGAAAGTAATCCAGTAGTTGTAACACAATCTATACTACAGTCTTTAGCCCCTTCCCTAGATGACCTCAATTCCCCTTCTGTCCGCAGGTTGCCCAGGCAAGGAACCACACTGAACAGCTCATGGCTTTCTGACATCATGCAAGTTGGGCACCACATGAATATCAATCCATTTGGCTTCCCCAAATATAGAAGGGTGGGCACCGTGCAAACCTTGATGTGCATGGACACAATGCACATTGACACAACCTAAATGTTGCAAGAACCCCAGGGTTCTTTTTCTTCCTTTTTTTTTTAAAGTTTTCAGCACTTTTGGCTAGGGATTGGAAATATGATGGTAAAACAGGAAGCAAGTAAAAAAACAAAAAACAAGACCTTTAATCAATTGATTTTCCTATAGTAATTCGGCAAGGTTTTTTTCTAGTACTAAATGAGGTTTTTTTACAGAGGATGGTAACATTTCTTGACGTTTCAAGGATTTTATATAATAAAGGGCAATATACTTATATACTCACAATTATGATGCATGAACGTTAAATTTCATTTAAAGGGGGGAAGTTTCTAGACTTCATGTTGACTTGGGGGAATGGGGGCATCACTTCTGGAGGAATGAGCAGCTGTATACTCCCCAATAACCCTTTGTCTCCACAATCTGACATGCTATATATTAATGCTAAACCTCCTCTGTGGCCAGCACAGAAAACCAAGCAAGCTGCCTGAAACAGGACATTTCCTTCCCTAGAAATGCAATGGGCTGCCAGAGGAGGGCCAGAGTTCCCCATCTTTGCACTACCAGCCCCAAGTAGGCTAGTAATATATTTCCTTTGCAGTCTGGTAACTTCTGTGGGCTTCCCTTCACCCCTTGAAAGCTGATGCACTACTACTGTAACCCTCATATATGGTTTACTAGCCTACACCACTGGTACAATCCCCTTTCCTGAACTAAAATTTAAACTTACACTCACCTCCAGGCAGGAATTCCCAGTGGTACCTGAAAGAAAGCAATGAAGAAGACATCAGAAATTTTCAGCTCTTAACCATCTATTGCCCTTCAAAGAAGTGATGGCAAATGGAGGACAGTATCACAGAAATAAAGGAAGATCTCATACTCACAGATACGTAGGCAACACCTCTTCATCCTTGGGCTGCCCCGTTATTTCTAGCCTTTTTAACATTGTGCAAATAAAGTGCTTATTTAATTGTTCTATTTTGTATGCATTTACCTAGAGCAGGGAAAGGCAACGTGATATCCGCCAGATGTTTTGGACTACAACTGCAATCAGCCCTAGCCAGCATGACCAATGGTCAGAGATTATGGGCACTGTAGTCTAAGACATCTGGACGGCACTGAGTTGCTTACCACTGATCTAGAGAGTCCTCCTTACTTTCTGTTTCAGATTATTCTATTTTTTGACCACTAGCAAACCCATGACTAAAAACCTCTGGACTAAACCTCATCAGGTAAAAACTGAGAAACATGTTTTTGTCTGAAGTAGTAGCGTAGTTATACTTTTAAACTTCCTTCCAAACTCTAGGACCTTTCTCCGTAGGAACCTTTACAACAAGGGTGGGCAATTGCGGGGGCCCACGGTCAGTTTTGCCCCCCACAATCCTCCCCATGGACCACACTCCAACTAGCACCTTGTAGAATCCCTCCCCCCACCCTGCACAATCCTCCCCACACCCTATGACAAAAACAAAATAGACAACAATTTGCCACCAAAATCTGGTGGCAAACTACTAAGGAGCTGAAATTAAGTCAAATTTAGCAAAGGAAAAGTTCCTGGGTTACTGTAGAAGTGTAGCAATTTGGACACCTGCTACAGTAACCCATGGCCTTCTCTGCGGTGGCCCCAAACCTCTGGAACAAACTCCCATCGGAGGACCACCATCCTTGCAGGCTTTCAAGAAGGGCTTAGAAGCTGACAGAACAAATAGCTGATACAGTCAACTGGAAGCTTCTTATGTTATAGAGCATCCTGTACCCATCTGGTGCCCTGCTTTCACAGCTTCATCTCAACCTGTATAGTGGCGCTCCAGAAGTTGCTAGATTTCAAGTCCCACATTTAGAGGGCACCAAGTTGGGGAAACCTGATACAGAGGGTTGATAAAGGGCTCCTAAGTGAACTGGAGCCTAACCTAGGAAACAGGCAAGAATATAGGGAGAAGATTCACTTGAGAGAAATTCAAATTTATATCCTAAACTGAACTATGTGAGAAAATTATTTACTTTACATTTCTATACTAGTCAATAGACAAAGCTCTCTGGGCATTTTACAACAGCGTCACAAACTAAATGTGTCTCAGGACTTTCAACATTGACAAATTTCACTTCTGCCTTAACAAAGTGAAGCTTGGTTCCAGAAACTAATACTTTTTCCTATTCACCGGTGCTTGAGCATCATTCCCTGCCCCTACCTCCAACACATACACAAACGCATCCACTGAATTTTGCAGAGAAATCTAACCAGAACAATCAATAGTTGACTTTGCTTATTTTTGTCTCACACTGACAGCACCATGCAAAAGAATCCCTGACCATGATAGAAAAAGACAAACTGCATTTGAAGGTGGTAATCAATGATATGCTTGCATTTCCCATGAAAAACACAGAGGAAATATATGGTCTTTCTTTGCAATCCCAAAATGTTGAGGAATCCTCTTAGGTTGGGGACTGCTGCACTGGGTCATACTGGGACAACTCCAGGCACTCTTGAATGAAATGGATTATCTAGATCCATTTCAATCGCGTTTCAGGCCTGGTTTTGGAACGGAAACTGCCTTGGTCGCCCTGTGGGATGACCTCTGTCGGGAGAGAGACAGGGGGAGTGCGACCCTGTTGGTTCTCCTGGACCTCTCAGCGGCTTTCGATACCATCGATCATGGTATCCTTCTGGATAGGTTGTCTGAGCTGGGAGTTGGAGGTACTGCATTGCAATGGTTCCACTCCTACTTGGATGGCCGATTCCAGAAGGTGGTGCTGGGGCATTATTACTCTGTGCCGTGGCACCTAAGCCATGGGGTTCCACAGGGCTCTATTTTATCCCCTATGCTGTTTAACATATACATGAAGCTGCTGGAGGAGGTTATCCAGAGATGTGGACTGAGGTGTCATCAATATGCACATGATACCCAGCTCTACCTTTCCTTTTCATCAAACCCAGGAGAGGCAGTGGCTGTTCTGAACCAGTGCCTGGGCACGGTAATGGACTGGATGAGGGCTAATAAACTGAGACTCAATCCAGACAAGATGGAGGTACTGTTAGCGGGTGGTTCATCTGTCCGGCGAGGTGATGTTTGCCCTGTCCTGGACGGGGTTGCACTCTCCCTAAAGGATCAGGTCTGTAGTTCGGGGGTGCTCTTGGATCCAGAACTGTCACTTGAGGCACAGGTGAACTCTGTGGCAAAGAGCACCTTTTATCAGCTTAGGCTGATATACCAACTGCACCCTTATCTGGACGGAGATAGCCTAGCTACAGTTATCCATGCTCTGATAACCTCTCATTTGGATTACTGCAATGTGTTATATGTGGGGCTGCCTTTGAAAATGATCCGGAAACTTCAACTGGTACAAAACAGGGCAGCACGGTTACTAACAGGGACTGGCCGATGAGACCACATCACACCAGTCCTTTTCTAGCTTCACTGGCTGCCAGTCCAGGTCCAGGCCCGATTCAAAGTGCTGGTATTAACATTTAAAGCCCTAAACGGCTTGGGGCCAGGCTATCTGAAACGCCTCCTCCCATATGTACCTGCCTGGACCCTAAGGTCATCCTCAGGGTCCTTCTCCGTGAGCCCCTGCCAAAAGAAGTGAGGCAGGTGGCTACCAGGAGGAGGGCCTTCTCTGCTGTGGCACCCCGGCTGTGGAATGAGCGCCCTAAGGAGGTTCGCTTGGCACCTCCATTATATGCTTTTAGACGCCAGGTGAAGACCTTTTTATTCTCCCAGCATTTTAACAGTCTATAAATAAATTTTAACTTGGTGTTTTAAATTTGTAATTTTGCATTGCTGCTGTTTTTATCTGGTTGAGCTTTTATATTGTATTTTATATTATGGTTTTATACTGTTGTTTTATACTTTGGTTTTAATTTTTGTGAACCGCCCAGAGAGCTTCGGCTATTGGGCAGCATAGAAATGTAATAAATAAATAAATAAATAAAAATACTAAGTGAGACTACCTTCACAGCGCTGCTTTGGTGCCACGTTACCACTAAACCCTGCAATTTTGCTGCTGCGTGGTGGCAGCAGGCAATCCAAACGCAGGAGGCGGTGCAGGCTTACCAGAAGTAATTCGGCTTGCCAGCTTTCCCCCTGCCCCTTGCCCAGCTTCTGGCAACCAATTAGAGGTCACTTTCCTCCCAGGAACGTCCCTGGTGCAATGCTGGAAGAAGGCCAGATGGCGGAAAAGAGGTGCTGACTTCTCTCCAGCGGGAAAAGTCAGGGTAAGTCCCCGACCTTTCCAGTGCGCAGCTTTGCCTATTTGTCCACGGTGGATGGAAATCGGCGACTGTGTCATATAAGCAACGCAGTGCCGATTCACAACCTCCGCAGGGCAAAGACGATGTTTAGACAGGCCCAGGAAGGCACATAAAGTATGGTACATATATATGGTATATATTCTGCTTGGAATATATACAACTAAAATGTGTCCCAACCTCAATCTAGTCACCAGATATTATAACTTAGGTAGAGCCAAGTTGTACCCGAGGTACTTTATATTCAAGCCATAGAATACAACATCATAATGCCCAAGTCTATTTTGATAGCATGTCAAAATCCATGGGTTGGATTTAGATTTAGTCATACTTTGAGCAGACCCATTAAAATAAATGGGACTAAGTTAGTCATGACCAATTCAAATCTCATTGCTTTGAATGGGTCTATTTAGGGATGACTAAATCTGGATCCAACCCCATGTATTATCTCTTAACAGATTCAATTAGCATTGCACGATGTTTACTCCCATTATAGTCATGTTGTATGAAGGACTATAACCAGTGAATTTTATTTGTTTTGTGATCTTGTTGCATTGTTAGGTGTGTGTTCTCTTGCCTGTATTTTAATGTGATTTCAAAATAAAATAAAATAAAATTGACGTTTAAAGTGGATCACTGGCATTTGAGTGCCCAGTGTTAATTCACGAGCTCAACATAAATCCAGGCCAAGGATTCTTAGCCTGCCAACAATGCATGCTGTGTACACAGGGGCTGTTAAACCTCGATTGAACATGATATCAGCCGGGCAGAAGTCTGCAAAGATAGGTATATGTGTTGGTTTTAATTTATACGTGCCTGGTAGTGTCACACTTAAACCAGATCCCAGATTCCTCAATAACAGGAATACAGTATGTTATATTGCAGGTAGGCTTACCCTCAGAATTTGAAGTAAGCAAACTTTGAACTCAGCATTGTGGTCCTAAGTTCCAACACAACATTTCTTCCACCAATTCCAAAACCAGATGCTTTCTGGGAATCCGCTGACTATGACTCTGTAAGTTCTTTGCTCAGCAAGTCACTGGGGACAGGATGGAGTGTTTCAGCCCTGATCTTGGCCATTCAGCATCCAATTAACAACAGCCCAATAAACCTTTAAAAGACCAGGGTTTGTACCTGGGGGTGGGGGTGGGGGCTGACATAACAATGGATATCCCATCACAACCAGCTCTATCAATTCAGAGCAGACATCCCCTGCCTTGCAATCTCTAACAAACTCTTTTTCTTGCTGACTCGCTGAGTAGTTCAATTCCCGTTTTCCCACTTGCTCAGGTCACCTCCCTGTTTTTGTTTTTTTCCCCAGAGAGGAGATTATTTCCTCTACTGTGCAATGAGTAATTCTAAGTCACGATGAGTGATTCCGAGTTGCAAATACTTCTTGTTTAGTGAATTCTTGTCCTCTCTCCTTGAGAGGGGCACCTAATCTTTCCTGAACATGTCTTCTTCATAATATTTATTGCACTAGGTGCCAAAAATGATTTTCTGTCAGTTTCCATTTCAGTTTGGCCAAAAGGATTGGTGTATCTGCCCCTAACCTCTGTCATTTTTAATACAGTATATTGGAGTTTTTTCTAAAGTAAATCTGAGTTCTGCTGCACACTTTAGAGCCATCACAAATCCCTCCATAAGATACTATTATTACCCAAGAAAGCAAATTGTGTGCAGAGTGCAAACATACAGAGCATGGAAATTTTCTTCATAGCACTTTAGTTAGTTAGTTATTTTAAGCAGCATGGCATCCAAGAAAGTCACCCAAATTTTCATTTTGCCTTCCACTCCCTCCCTCTCACTTTAACAGTTGTCTCCTGTCTTTGCCTTTATTCTAGTCACTTCACCTTCATCAACATTTCCTCACTAATGTTACAGACATTTAAGGAAAGTTTTCCAAGAACTATGGGCCAACCTAGACATGACAATATTCACATGGTTTGGCCTTGTATGGCTGATTTTCCTTTTTTAAAAAAAACAAACAGCTGGCACGAGGGAGCCCAAGTCGATCAGGGCCATCCTGTAGGGAGGTTTAAGCCTTGTATCCCCTGTGGTCTCAATCGTAATCAGCACGTGCACACACACACCTGCCATTCTCAGTGGGAATAATAATAATAATAATAATAATAATAATAATAATAATAATAATAATAATAATAATTTCTTGCCCACTTCTCCATTTTGATCAAGGCAGGGAACAACAATAAACAATAAAATACATAACACTCAATTAAAACATAATATACATTGTTAAAAAATCCTAAAAAACATCCTAAAAACATTTCAAAAACATCTTAAAATTCCACTGGATAGGCCTGCCGGAAGAGATCAGTCTTTATAGCTTTCTTGAATGCTAGTAGACTGTTAAGTTGACGAGTCTCCTCCAGCAGGCCACTCCACAGTCTGGGAGCAGCAGAAGAGAAGGTCCTCTGGGTAACAGTTCTTAATCTAGTTTTTGCTGACTGAAGTAGATTCTTCCCAGAGGACCTGAGTGTGTGGGGTGGATTGTACGGGAGAAGGCGATCCCGCAGGTAGCCTGGACCCAAACCATGTAGGGCTTTAAAGGTGATAACCAACACTTTATGCTCGCAAACTAATTGGCAAACAGTGAAGAGATTTTAAAAGGTTATCCAATGGTTCCCAGGCTTTTTTGGATCAGTGGGGACATTTAGAATTTTAATTGTGTGTGTGTAGTGAGCACTCTCATAAAATGGCTGCAATGGGGGCTCATCCTTTCAAAAATGTCTGCCATGGTAGGCATGGTCACTCACAAAACACCCATTTCCTAGAAAGCAAATTGATAAAGCTCAGTGAAAAGTCACATAATAAGGAAACTGAGCAGAAGGCAATGGTGGGCTCTAGCTGAGTCCCCAAATGCCAAATCACATAGCTCACAAAGCCCTACTACGCCAGCTTACGTTTTTTCTGGGCAGATGGGCACACTTTAAAAAGAAACACTGGGCTGCAGACCTCCACAATTTCTATTTTCTAAGGATGGCTCAAGGGGCCATGTAGGAACTGGAGATATTCTTGGAAATTAATGTGGCACTGGCACTTGTCAGCCTCCCAGTTAAAAATAAAGGTTACAAATTCTCAAAATAAAATAAAAATCTAGAGAGGTAGAGAACTTGGAGGGGTGACCATGGGCACCACGCTGGAGACCACAGTCTTACTAGTTCGAAGTGAAGTACTTTGCAGCATTGGCCAGCTCTTTGGCAAACCAGACAGAACAAACCTTGCAAAACCTGAGCTATTAGCTCAAGGTAGAGCTCATGTGGAGGTAAAATGGGCTAAACCTGAGGTGCTAGACAGCTCAGATCTAAGATTTTACTTCCCAGGGAGCAAGTAGAGTAATGCCTAGTTTTACATGTACAAAGAAGAAGAATTACTACAATCAAGCTTTTAAAGCCCAACAATATTGTTATAAAATGTATTAACTGTTCTTTTTAATTTGAAATATCAATTGCTGTGAAGCATCTTAAATATTTTGTTATCAGCATGCATTTAAAAATAATTGCTCTTAATTCAAATATTACAATATCTAACCTAGTTTCCCTCATGTATTATGATGAGGTTGGGTACTACATAATGAGCTGGTCAGATGGTGGCCTTAGGAAAGAAAATGGGGCGGGGGGAGAGAAAGAAGAGGAATGAATTCCTACTACCCCCAAGTCAGTAATGGTATTGCTGCATCAAGGCACATATTAATTTTGGGGAAGGGTTGATTGAGTCCCTGCAGCCACTGCAATCCCTGGGTTATTTATTTTTAAAGCATTTAAAAAGTGAGGCGGGGGACTCTCACTCTCACACGCAATAGTGGGTAGGTCAGCTCCTAGGGACAGGGAGAGCCAAGCATGAACATGCCTGGTCCAAAACATTTTGGGCCTGGGGAAGCAATCCAAATGTCTCCTCAACCCCATATTAAATAATACAGGTCACAATTGTCTGGGAAGCCCTGGCGAAATCAATGGAAGCTACACAAGAGCACTGTGGTTCATTTCAATTAAGCTTGGACAAGAGGATTCCTCAGCAGATTTTGTCCTATGGATCAGATCTCTCCATTGCCCCCCTTGCCACCCGCCCCATGGCATTCGAGATTTACCACCATGCTTTTTGCCCTCCACAGTGCACAAAACCTTGCACCTGTCCTGTATCAAGCAAGCCGTGACATCACTGCTGTGGAGAACTGAGGGCCAGAGGGACAGCCCCCAATTTTCCATTTGGGAGGGTTTCCAAAAGTTGGCAGGTAAAGGAATCCATTTAGCAAAAACAGCCACCCTTCCAAACAGTTTCAAATAAACGAGCCGTGAGGCAAATCCATAAAGTCAAGGTATAATTACACTCCCTTGCAATTCTAGCCAATTGAGAACACTAAAACCACCACAGCGGATATTTAAGTTAGATCTTGACAAATCTGGGTTTAACTTGTTGGCTATTTTAATGTCCACCCAAGGAGAAATAATTGATGCTGAACAGCATCTCAAGCAAGCAAGAGGGAATAAGGGCCAAGAGAACAGAGAGAAACTTCATAACACACCATTGGCTAAGCCCTGCAAACCATTTCAATTACATTCCTCGTCCAAATGGTACAGAATTACAAGGCAGGTTAGAGAAGAGAGATCGGAGACTGATTTTGACTGCACAACTTTCATCATTTACAGTGATCAATGACTAATCTGCAAGGAAGAGACAGTAAACTCCAAATTCCCCCATGCCCGAACAGGTTCTGCACCATATCTATCAGAGACCATCCCAGTTCTGTTACTGACCTGCCTGTTTTCATCATAAATGCAGTAGTATTTGCGTAACCAGTGTTCTGTGGATCTCATGATTCTATAACGTTCAAACAAAACGTTAGTCAACACAGTGTGAAAACTCCACACAACAGTTGAGTTTTTAGGGGGTACTCCCCACACAAAATGTTCTAACTCCACTGTTGTGTGACTGTGGGCTACAGTGGAGTTGAGTAAAATCCATTGCAATGTTTAATTGACAGTTTCTCCGCCCTCTCTCCTCCCCCGGTTGTCCCAATAGCATCCCATCAGCCATTACTACAAAAAACAATCCCAGTTGCTCTCCTAGAGCGGCACTCGCTCCTTTCACTGCTCTTGCTAGGGAACTTTATAGCCAGTGGGAAAAGTCCACTCAATGCAATGGAAAACTCCACAGAGCCCGCCACACAACATGCAACACAAGGGTTGTGCAGGAACTCTCCTTTGCATAGTGTGGATATTCTGTGTGGTGTTCTCCAAAAAACTCCATCGTTGTGTGGAGTTTTCCCACCAGACAACACATTTCTCAACAGTGGTGTAAAAACTCCACTGTGGAGTTCTAAAACCACCGTTGAAAAACGTGTTGTCTGAACTGAGCCTATGAGTGCACTTTGCAAGCATTGGATTTAGTATGGGACACAGTATTCAGCATCCTTGAAATCTCAGGTTTCCATTTTTAAAAGGCAAAGAAGTTTCTAGACCTTATAGCTATGACAATGGGCTTAAAAGTGTTTGGCCAATGCCTGAAGAAATCTCCAAAGGGAGGCATTAGCAAGGCTTTACTTATGGAGCTTGGGTAGGGCTTCAGATTCCTGCCCTGCAACATTACATCTAGAAATAGAATTATACAAGATGAATATATGCACATTTGGTTATTTTACATAAATTATATAGGCTGCAGAATTCAGCCTTTCTTGGAAGAAGTTTGAGGTACTGTAATTAATGATGAAATCCTTCTCCTTAGTTGATGGCAGTAAGAGATTTAAGCTACAATATGCTGGGAAAATTTGTATTTTTGGCCCCACCCCTTTGGATTAGTACTGGTCGGATGTTTGCTGCAGCTTCCTTATGATTCCTTCTCAAACTGTGCACTGGTAAACAAACAGCTTTTAACAAATACACCTGTCAGTGCATCCGAGTGAAACTTTTAAGCTGCTATCAACCTGCCTCAAACATGAAATTTGCCGTCTTCCATTTGCAACCTTCCCATTTCTTCCATCTTTTTTTCTTACCAGAAAAAAATCTGTTAAGGAAGAAAAATCCAACACATCTCGAGCTAGCACCAGGTTGGGGGGGGGGGGGGCGCTGGTTTACGTTACAAGGGTTAACTGAAGCAAGTACATTGGTATTCCCCTTCGCTTTTGTTTAAGCTCTTAAACGTGGAAACTTTAGCCTCATCCCAACAACATGCATGGGTTCCCCATGCCAGGATTTTCTCCAGCGGCTTAAAAGCTTTGCCCCGGCCTTCTTTCCAAAGTACCAGTGCTGAAAAATCCCTTATTATGGATGAAAGCTCAATGGCTATATCCCAATGGCTATATCCCATCCTGAAAAGTTCACTTAGATGCTGCAGCTCACAATGAGGAGTTAGGACACAATGCCTTTTCACTGGCAGCGTTAACAGCCCTCCATCTGGAAGCACCCCCTGTCTCAGGGCTCTCCTGGCCCCAGAAACTGGCTCTGAAAGGAAAGTTTCTCAAATCATGTTTACATTACATGTACAACCAGTCTGGAGTTGAGTAACTGTTGCGTCTACCTACAAAGAACCAATGTCTTAGGGCTTCTTAGCAGCCAAACCAATCCTACCATCAGGGAGAGTGAGGTGGCTTCCTCAGGCAGATGATTTGGGGCGTCATGAAAGGACAGCAAATTATTAGTTATTTAATTTATTATATTTCTACTAACAGGGAGAGGTACCTGTGGGATTTTTTATCTGAGGTGCCAGAATAATTTTGCCAGACTTGGGTAGTATGCATCTTGACTTGGGAAGAAGAGTGTCATTTGCTGTTCTACCTCAAGCAGCAAGATGTCTTGGGCTAAAGCAGCTTGTCTGGAAGCAAAGTTAAACAGGTCTAAACATTTTCAAAGCTATTTATTTATTATTACATTTGTATCCCGCCTTTTTTCCTCCAAGGAACCCAAGGTGGCATACATAATCTTCCTCCTCTCCATTTTATCCTCACAACAACCCTGTGAGGTAGGTTGGGCTGAGAATCTGTGACTGGCCCAAAGTCACCCAGTGGGTTTCCATGGCTGAGTGGGGCCTAGAACCCGGATCTCCCGACTCCCAGTCCAACACTTTAGCCACCACATCACACTTCTACACACTATGTAGAAACCTACCTGCAAATGGGAATAAGTGCATGTTTTTCTGCTGCAGGGCAAATTCTGTTCCTCTGATTTTCCCCCCTCAAAGGATACATATACTGCCTCCAAATCAATGCTAGTTGCTTTTTTTCGTTTAAAAAATGTTCAGCCGTTCTTGTTTTTTAAACTCTTGTAAAATTGCTCTGAGAAAGGGAGAGGGAATGGTTTGGTGACTGACAACACTGTGCAAATTCAGCAGCTGCCACAAACAGGGAAAAAGTGCTTACCCCTAAACTCAATCCAGTAGAGAAGATTTACGTGTGCCCAAAAGGAGTGCATTTCCACACTCACTGATGAAATTATGTATGTCTCTGTGTATCCTCAGTGCTTTTTTTTTTTACTGCAAACATGCTTCACAACCCAAACCAATTCTTATCTGGAAATTATACTCACTGGGATTGGGTGCTGCATCCTTACTCTCCTTTCCCTACCTGTAAATACCCTAACATTCCATGAGTACACACAAAAATCTCTAGTGCTTCGCAGGATAGTTGCCTTATAAAGGCTGTCCTGAACTCCTTTACAATGACAGGTCAAACTAGACATGCTGGTGGCAACCATATTTGTTCTTCAACTATCTACCCTTTCCATGTCTAAAGTGTGTCTGGGTCAGATTGTACCAAAAACGACAGTCCATCATTGTCAGCCAAATTTGGAAGAAAAGTATTTCAAGTGACAGGAAACAGCAAAGTAAGGCCAGTGAGTGAAAAGGTTTCAGCTCCCCTCACCTGCACACACCATATTATACAAATTAGATCATCTTCTTTGCTTTAGATGTGAATGAACCAGCAAGATGAAGAAAAAACACGGTTGCCCTCATCACCTCTAGGAAGTGCGTTTCTCTTCCTAAATTAGAAACCCATAGGTTTTAAGACTCCTTTCACCCTACAAGCCAGAGAGAGTAAATGAATTAAAGAGAAAGGAAGAGTGTGGCAAGCAGCACACCTTGCACAGTGGTGCACATCCTTCATTGCAGGAGCCTTTAGCCAAATGAAACCTGAATGACCATGCTTAACAGAATGCATTCAATTGCCAAGTGGAGGAAATTTCTGCTCTCACCATATGAAAACCAGCACCTTAGCTAATTAAAAGAAATCTAGCAGGGTTAGGCAAGATGGGGCATTAACACACAAGAGCTCAGCTACCTGACGATCAAAAGGTCACAGTCTTAAATACCACTTTTATCTTGATATCACAAGCCATCTGACTTAATGAGCTTCTTATAGCTGGGGAATTACATACACGCTATAGTTAAGCTAATGATTACTCTGAAATTCCTCTTTCCCATTTGCTCTCATCTGTAATTATTCAAACATAGTTTGGAAATTAAAATTACTCTGGTTAGATAACAACAGTAGAAACAGTTCAGTAATTTTGTTTTTGCTTTTTTTTAAAAAAAAGGTAAGAAAGGTAAGCTCTAGCTCTGATTAAGCTAAAAAGAGGTCTTCAAAGAGGTCGTAATTTAAACGTGGACTAAGCAGGGCTTCTTGGCAGAAAATACAACTTTATTGCTTCTATGAGCCCCAGCAACTCTCTTTTAACTCATTAACCAGAAGCTATGCTTATTTAATTCCGAAATTAAATCTGTGCCAATTAGTTGCCTAGGATGACCATGTTTTGGAAACCAAAAAGGACAACAAAATTTCTTTTTTAAAAAAAACAAACTTGTGTATGATTGTCACAAGTTTCTCTGCTCTAACATTAGAGTGGGTGTTGTGGGTGGTGGACACTACTTCGCCCATTCACACTTTTCAAGGCTTGTGCGTTGGCACTTCGCACATCCAGACTTTGAACTCCTGTCTACTTCCTGCACAAACACACAACTCTGAGACCCTCTCTCTAATGCCCATGCATTGCATGCCAGCATCATAGTGTTAAATTACAACAGGTGTTCCTAGGTTGTCTGTGCAGCCTCTGTTGTCTCTCTCTCTAAGTCATTGCAGCCAAACCAAAGCCTCTAGCCTCAAACAATCTTTCTCTCTCTCTCTGCCAAAATCTCCCAACGGTCCAGCTGGGCTGCGCACTTGTGGCCGGGGGTATTATTTATTGCAGCTTATTGCTTGATCATGTTAGGTGATTCTTACTTTAAGAATCTCTGCCACCAGCTGCCTCCACCTCCTCTCCTCCCTCACAACTGCTCAACTCTAATGCACTCTTAAAACACTCTGGGTGGCAAGCCAGCTTCTCAGAGCCAAGCTACAGGTGCATCTGGGTTGCCTTCAGCCTCTCTCTGCCTTATGCCAGCCAGACAACATCTCCAGCCTCAAACAATCCCCCCACTCTCTCTGCCAAAGTCTCCCAACAGTCCAACCAGACTGTGCACTTGTTCCCTGTGGCTGGGGGTAGGTTGCCAGCTTATAGCTGGTCGCATGCCAGCAGTCCAGACAGAGCCTAGCTCACAGTGAACAAAGTGAAGTGGAAGGCATAGCGAAGCAAAGCAACAACATGCCAGGTTCCAACATCCACAGTAACAGGACATCCGCAAAGATGAGAGCCTCTCTCTCGACTGGCACCTCACTGTTGGTCGTAAGAGTTTTTCTCTAAGAATGACCCATCATTGCCCATGATGTGGAACTCTGAGAAAAAGGCCTCTGACCCATTCTGTTTTGCCCTGTGGGCGGCTTTGACTGACCTCTCCTTTCCCACATTTTGATCTGTGGACGCCTCGCCTCTGCTGAGCTCCAGGTGCCTGACTGCCAACCAAATCTGCAACAGTAAAGGTGACCTGCTTGCCCAGCACTTAGCTAAAAACTGGATATCCCCCTTGATGCCAAGGGGTGAAACTGCTCAAGGTGCAAGACCCCAAAGAGGAGGTTTGACAACCTGACTTTGAAGGATATAGCTCCAGCAGTTTTAAAAATAATTAATCTTCAAACCTCAAATTTTTAAAAAATCCTAAAACTCAATGGATGAACAGATCTGTTTCAAATTTGGCATGGCTAAAGCCCTACCTAAGAGCTATAATGGTGCCAAGTTGTATCTCTTTATCTTTAAAAATGATGGAGCTGTAAGCATTTTTGTTAATTCCCATTAAAGTAGAGCTGCCTTTTGGGTGGGGGAGGGGAGGATGGGGAAAATCCAGATTTTTTCTTCAAATTTCATAATCGCCCCCCCCCCCTCCAGATTTGCCAGAATATAACTTTAGTTTACATATACCTAGAACCACATCCCTCCTGCCATCTTCATTCACCATGCCAGGCCCTGCTTTTCTTGTTATTTATCTGTTGAGTACAAATCTACTGCTAGAAGCAGCACCTTAACAGCTATGGCCCAAAGGCTATCGAACAACCATTATCTGAAACTGAAGAATTGTTCCTGTTTGTTTGTCTCTTAGTACAGCAGTAAAACATTCCTTTTTTATCTGGTCTTTGTGAGATATTTCTGACTAGCTCATTATATGGATATATATATATGTGTGTGTGTGTGTGTGTGTGTTTATTTTATTTTATTTTTACATGATCTTATGATGATAGTTTTTATTTTTCCCCTCTTCATTGTAAGCAGCTTTGAACACATTGAAGAAATGGCCTGCACATTTAACAAAATAAAATAAAAATAGGGCAGCTAGCTTTCACCAGTGTTTCCCAGACTAGTCACAACTGCCAGTGTAAGAGTACATCCAAAGCAGCAAGGTTTTTTTGCATACTCATCTTTAGTATTCATGTAAGGTTGGGAAGCACACAGCACCACATCTGGGCCCTCTTTGTGCTCCACTTTTTGTTCACCTCAAACAATTTTGTGTCTCATTAAACTTTTCTACATGAGCCATTATTATGCACTTGTCTTTCTCTACTAACAGTTGTTTACGGGTCTAGATAATCTTGTGATCCTCCAATTTCACTTCTGTGTCTAACAGAATTTTTTTAGGGAAGGGAAAATGAAGCATTTAATTGTGAAAGTGAAAGAAAATACATTTTCCTCTTGGGTATTTGCACTATTCCACTATACCAGTGTCAGCTAGAGGTTATGTAGCGGAAAAGCAGGAAAAGAATTGTTCCTCTTGTAGTGCTCGATCTCAATTCTGCCACAAAAACGAAAATAAATATAACCAATTAACAACCTCGTGTAGAAAAGCTCTTCAAATGATTACAAGGTTTTGTGGAACTGGTTTGTGCACAGTTGTGAAGTTGTCCTGAACCTCTCTTTATGGCTAATTATCAGAACTAGGCTAGAGCCGGCAACACCCAAATTCAAACCTGGAGGGATGTTCTCTAGTTCAGTATCCCTTTGGTCCATGGCTTGAGCTGGAGCCTGAAGCACAGCCAATAAAAGGAACTGCTCTGTTGTTAAGCAACCAAAGGCAAAAGGCTACGCAGCTAGTATTAAAGTGGACAGAGAGATGTTTTCTCCCCCTTCATAATAACAGAACCTTGGATCATCCAATGTAGCTGAATGACTGAATGATAGGAGTTGTATAAAATGATGCACATGATAAAGGTGAATAAAAGTATGCATGGCATGAAGAAATATCTCCTAATGCTAGAAGTTGGGATAATCCCATGAAGATGAATTGTGGGAGATTCAGGACAAAGAAAAGGAAGCACTTCTTCACATAGCACATAGTTAAACTATGGAATTTTCTACCATGGCATGTAGTGACGGACATTAACT
Organism: Elgaria multicarinata webbii; assembly: GCF_023053635.1. Classification (NCBI taxonomy): domain Eukaryota; kingdom Metazoa; phylum Chordata; class Lepidosauria; order Squamata; family Anguidae; genus Elgaria; species Elgaria multicarinata. Next base: position 12,704,723 of record NC_086181.1, read on the forward strand.
TGGACAGCTTTAAAGTGGGGTTAGACAAATTCGCAGAGGATAAGGCTATCACTGGCTACCAGTAATGATGGCTATATATTATCTCCAATATCAGGGCCGGTATGTCCCTGCATGCCAGTTGCTAGGAACATGAGCAGGGGAGTGCTCTTGCGTTCATGTCCTGCTTGTGGACTTCCCATGGGTATTTGGTTGGCCACTATGCAAACAGAATGCTGGAATAGATAGGCTTTTTGTCTGATCCAGCATGGCTCTTCTTACATTCTAATGGTGAGAGATTCAGAACAAACAAAGGGAAGTACTTCTTCACACAGTGCATAGTTAAACTATGGAATTCAGTACCACCAACTTAGATGGCTTTAAAAGGGGATTAGACAATTTCCTGGAGGGTAAGGCTATCAATGGTTATTAGTCATGATGGCTATGTGCTACCTCTAGAAACAGCATGCCTCTAAATACCAGGGGGAGGATTTTGGGAGGCCATTTTCATCCAGATTTATGAAACCAGTGCAAAAAGGATAGCTGAAAGAAACAGTAGTTTAATCCAGCAAAAGAAAGAAAAACTGTTTGTGGAACTGGCTGGCAAGGAGTACCTTTTGGGAGCTACAGGACGTATTGCTGCTTTTGGGTGGACTGATGCTGTTTTAAGACTAGCATTACCTGTGTGCCTACTTGCATCCCACCTCTTCAACCTCAATTGCACATTTTTGTTGTTTATTCGTTCAGTCGTTTCCGACTCTTCGTGACTTCATGGACCAGCCCACGCCAGAGCTTTCTGTCGGCTGTCGCCACCCCTAGCTCCCCCAAGGTCAAGTCTGTCACCTCCAGAATATCATCCATCCATCTTGCCCTTGGTCGGCCCCTCTTCCTTTTGCCTTCCACTTTCCCTAGCATCAGCCTCTTCTCCAGGGTATCCTGTCTTCTCATTATGTGGCCAAAGTACTTCAGTTTTGCCTTTAATACCATTCCCTCAAGTGAGCAGTCTGGCTTTATTTCCAAACTTCTAAAAAAAGAGAGAGAGAATAGGAAAACCGGAGGTTTTTTAAAACAGCGGAGTTTTTTTTAAAAACAGAAACCCACACTTCTGCATTGAGCAAGGGGTTGGACTCGATGGCCTTATAGGCCCCTTCCAACTCTACTATTCTATGATTTTATATACCCACATATACATCACAAGTCTCCAGTAATCTCTCTTCACATTGTAAACTGAACCTAGTATTTCCCACCACATAGCAAAGCAGGGATCATTAAATACATCAGACCCATAAAGAACCCCCCATGGAGAAAAATTCAAAGAATTTGAAAACCTAAAAGAATGATTAAAAAAATAAAGAACAGACGTTGAAATAACAAAACCCTTAAAACCAAGAGCACAAAAATGGAGAGTGTTACAGTTTCAGCCACAACAAAGGTATTAGTCTGAAAACAGCCCAAAGAAAGGTAGTTATGGCAGAAGAAACAGTGCAGAGCATAAGTCCCCAGAGCAGTATATTTTTTGTGCAAGCCAAAGAATGGCAGAATTTAACACTAGTCTAAGGAATTTAACATACTGAGATGCTCAGATTTCACTTTTTAAAAAGAGAAATGTCACGGTTGCACAGATAGGCTTGAAATGTAAGATGAGCTCTGCTGGATCACAGCAAAGGCCCATTTTCATCCAACATACATCCTGTTTCTCACAGCAGCCCACCAGATAACTCCAGGAAGTCCCACATGCAGGAAACAATACCTGGTGTAGTCACACAAGTCAAATTGGAGACTTGAGACTAAGTAAGCTTTCCAATTTTCAGAGATGAATCTCAGGAGACCTGCATAATTCTTTGCACCTACTCATGACCAGCAGAAGTGAAAGAAATAAAAATGAGTCAAAATAAGCCAATTCAGCTTTTCCTGCTGTATGGTTTGGCACAGAATTTTATTTATTTATTTAGCACTGCCTGTCTACAATCTGTCCTTCCCGACCAATCAATCGCTCTCATACACATGCCTTGATCACTGGAAGCCTTTTCCAGATGTTCTCTCATTACTTGAGATGCAACTGCTCTGGATTTTAATTCAAATCCTTAATATTTTATTTCTAATATTTTTGAATGAAGAGGCAGACATACACAAGAAGGTGAAAGGGAAAAGACTGGAAGGCAAGACAGTAGCTGGATGGCAGCAGTTGTAGAAAAAACAATTATTTATTTATTTATTTCATATTTATACTGCCCATCAGCCAAGGCTCTCTGGGCAGTTTACAATTAAAATTCTTAAGACCATTGGTAGTACTGATGGATTCCTCAGTTTAGGCTGATACGGTGTGTGGGATTGTTGTTTTGATGTTTGTGTTGTCCTAATGCAAAATGGTATAAAATCCCTCAAAATCAAGATGACCGTAGGTAGATCGATGCTGAGCCCTGGCTCAAATAGTCCTGAGATGGAAGGCCTATTCAAGTGTTTAATAACCATGAAAACCAAACACGTGAAGGGTGAAATGAGAACACGTGAGCTAGCCCTGTCCCTTAGACAAAGATGTACGCGCCATCCCACACTCTGATCAACACATGTATAGCATCAGCCTAAAGGAAGTTGTATGAACATACACAGGGCTTCCTTCTGGTTCCCACTGGATCCAGAGGGAGAGGCAGGTAACAAATAAATTATTATTATTATTATTATTATTATTATTATTATTATTATTATTATTTTCTCTTGTAGTATCCTGACCTATACTGCCTTTAGGCTTCTCTTGGTCTTCTTATCTGTGTTCAGCAGAGGTGGGGGATATTGTTTTACTACAACTCGCCAGATGTTGTTTTACTACAACTCTCATCTTTCCTGACCATTGGTCATGCTGCCTGTGGATGATGGGAGTTGAAGTCCCACAACGTCTCGAGGGCCACAGGCCCTCCTGACATACAGTTTGTATGTCAGGCACTCCTGACATGTCAGACACTCTTCCTGACAGGCACTCCTGACATACAGTTTGAGAGGAAATTGTGAAACCAGTTTGCCAAGTTCAGGTGTAGTAAACAGGTGGCAAGAAGATAAATAGCAGCTTTGTTTGGGTTGACCAAGCTTGGGAGTGCTGTTACTGTAGCACTCCCTGAGTCTGTGCTTTGTTCAATCCCAGTGTAGTGTATGTTCAACATGTATATTTGAAAATAAATATCACAAAGACACAATAACTCTCCAAAGCTCTCTTCTCTAAAGGAAATCCATATTTTACACATGGTCTGTCCCCACGGAAAGCCAAAACCTTACCCCTCAACACAGAAACCACTTGCCTGGAATATCAGGCTGCTGGTAGAATAACTTCTTTCCCTCCATGACAAGCAAAGCCAGCAACACAACTGTGTTGCCATGGCAATGGGGGTGTCTTCATGGGGACTGTCTGTGGGTGGGACAGGAAATGATAAAAGGTAAGACTTGCCTGCAAGTATTTCAAGGCAGGCAAACTAGGCTGAGGACTTCTCTGTAGCCCCTACTGCACTTAGGAGAGTAGAACACAGAGGGGAAACTGTCTTCCCTCAGAGAGCTGAAGTGAAGTGAGGCCTGGTCTTAGCAGCCTTGCAACCATTACTCAAGGAAATATATGAACCTCCCTTATGGTTACCCTTTATATGTCTCTCCCCTGGCCCACACAAGAAAAAAATACAGCTTCAGAACCACAGAAAGCCTGATTTTGTATTCTGAACAGAATTCAGAATGTATTCCTTTATCCAGAAGGCTCCCTCCATCTCCTGCATTCAGCGCCTCTATCTTTCAATTATTCACAGCAACCCGGGCTGTTAATTACACAGTCCCAAGTTGCTAAGTAAGAAAACTGGTGCTTAATTAGCCAGCAGGAAAGATTGATTTGGATACAGCATGGGCATCACACAATGTTCTTCTGCAGGGGATACCCGGCTGTGACCTTACGAAGGATAAAACTCTCTACCCACTTGAGTGAACTCAAAGGTGGAGGTCTAAAAATCAGATGTTTGGACTAGTCTACCAACACTGAAGTGTTAACCTGTTAATGACTGCATTATCAAAAAAAGGAGAGAGTGTGCACACAGCTAAAGGCATCTTTACCATGGGCCAGGGCAAATCTTGGGAACCTTCTCTGCACAGTAATTCCACAGTACTGGGTTCAAACCCTAGCTCTGTGCACTCATTGAATCCAATTCAGAGAAGCTGCAGGAACAGAAGATAGGCTGCCATATTACTGGCCAAGGCACAAGCATGGGATGCATAAGATTCCCTATGCCACAGATACAAACATAGATCTATGTATGTATCTAAGGCAGGGTTGTTGAATCCCTCCCAGCCCAAGGGCTGAATTTCAGTTCAGAAAAACTCTCAAGGAGGCACATTCCAGTGGTTGGAGTGCAAAAGAAGGCAGGACCGAAATACCTCCATATTTTAGCTTAAAGCTCTTGCTGCCAATAGCTAACCTTAGGAGAGGCATTTCAGCCTTTTAGAATGGGGAGAAACTGCACAAAACACAGGAAACCAGGATTGGCAGTATTGTAAGCCTATGCGGCAGAGTCTTGCTATTTACTGTTTTACTCTGTACAGCACCATGTACATTGATGGCGCTATATAAAATAATAATAATAATAATAATAATAATAATAATAATAATAATAATAATAATAATAATGCTGGAACTATGCAGTCTTTTCTCTCCCGCAGCCTACCTTCCAATATGACAGGGTTTTACATAGTCCTTAATTTTTAAAATGAGTTACCAGGGAATCAAACATGACAAGAAATCACACACTATCTCAGTTCATGAGCCCGCCCCCCCCCCCCAGAGCTACTTTTCCATCTGCAAGGGAAAGGTTGTAGGCTTCTCTCCCCCACCCATCCACTTTCCGGTCAGAAAGGGTCTGTAGTTCCACCTTGTATGAAATATAACAGAAACTGCCCAATATAAGCACAGCTGTCCATACAAAATATAAGCAAGTTTGCTTAATTTGCATAGCTCATATAGGTTGAACAATTTATTTGTTCTTTGTTCAGAATTCTGATTTGCGGTTGCTGAAATACAGAGCATGGGTAGCACACTCCTACACAGTTCTCAGGTGTCCTTGACTGCAACGGAAACCCATAATTTGGTCATTATTATTATATTATTATTATTCTGACCCTCCTTCCCCTTGCAATGCCCTCCAATTCCTACCAGATGCTCCATTTTTCTAACTCCACCACATGTCATTCAGAATTTGCTCACAACTACATCTAATGGCATGTAAAAGCTGTGGTGGTGCCAACTAAATTAACAGCAAAATCTCTTCAAATTCCTCAAGTGATCCTGTCCTTTCTAGAAAATGTCACTTATTCCAGAGCATTACTTCCTCAGAGCACTGCATCTCACATACTATAGAGCAGAGACAATTATCTATGAAAGAATTTTAAAACAATCTGCCATACCAAAAGGTTTAGGTGGGACAACACAACCCTTGCAATCAGTAATTTCACATTATTATTATTTATTGCATTTTTATACCGCCCAACAGCCGAAGCTCCCTGGGCGGTTCACATGCAGCTGTATAGCCAACTTACACACTAGCAGTAATAACTTCAATGGGGAATTGCATATGAACAGCAACATACAATTGCTGGTTGAGCGGCTGGGATCTCCACAATAAAGTGGAAGAAATACCTATGAATCAGTTGCAACACAAAGAGTTCCTATTAGATCTCCATTGCTCCAAAAAGAAAATCTCTATATGAGGGATGGGCAATCTGTGGCCGTCTAGATGTTTTGGCCTTTAACTTCCACCATACCTCACCATCAGCTATGTTGGCTAGGGCTGATCAGAGTTGTAGGCCACAACAACTGGAGGGGCACAAATTGCCCAACCCTGCTCTAAACCCAAAGGCTAAATTAGTTTTGATGCTTACAAATCTGGACTCATCTACACCAAGCAGGATATTCCACTATGAAAGCAGTACATAAAAGGCAGGAGCCACACTACTGCTTTATAGCGTTATTAAAGTGCACTGACAACTCTTGGGGCCCATTGACACATACCATATACTGCTTTCATAGTGCTATATCCTGCTTGGTGTAGTTGTGTCATGGGCCCCAATGGTTGTCAGCACACTTCAGTACCACTATAAAGCAGTAGTGTAGATCTGCAGTGCACTTAATGCTATAAAGCAGTACTGTGGCTCCTGTTTTTTATATACCACTTTCATAGTGGAATATTCTGCTTGGTGTAGATGAGTCCATGGATTTGCCCCAATTATGTGGAAATGTGGGTTTGTAATTTTAATTGTAAACGTGATATAAGGGTGAGGAATGCCAACCTTCCCCTCCCATTCGTGTTGTTCTCCAGCCAAGCACACTGTCAGTATTAGAGCTCAGTCAAGGAGAAAAGCACCCAGAAAGTCAGCTTGCGGGAAATTAAGCTTCAGTTAGGGGGAGGATTTTGCACTCCTCACCTGCTTACCCCTTTTGTTATTAAAATGATACCTCACCATATGGTTGGGGCAGATCCATGTATAAACAACCATCATATTAGTTAGGGCGTCAGAATTCAGGAAATGAGAAAAGAACAAGGAACAGGTGAAATCATTGATGGTCTGCATTGCCTTACACTTTCAGCTGAAGCATTCAGTATTTGAGTACTGTCAGAAACAGAAAAGTGGATTAGGCAGACCTGCTTAAAAAACTTGGAAGAGCCTTATAGACATTGCTCAGAATTAAGTGATGGATGTACAAACCTCTCTCTAAGTTGCTCGATATCAAAAGAGATTTCATCCCTTTGCGCCATTGCTGTAGCACTAAGGTTTTCTTTCTGCAGTCCGTCCAGGTACTCTTCAACATCTGTTTGGGAGAAAAAATTGGAAAATTGGGAGAGGGAGGAATTAGATGTGCTAAACAACAAAGAAACACAGGTTCCCCAACCTAAATTATGCAAATTAACTTAAAAAGCAAGGCTTCAAATGAAAACAAGATTCATAAAATGAAACTTTATAACAAATGTCAGCGGTATTCCCTCCCACCCCCATAAAAAATAAGACAAGCTCCCTCACCCTCAAAAAGAGAGAAATAGAAAAATTATATTTGGAAGTGGGAAGCAATGGTGTAGGAGTATATTTTGAAGTGCAGGCACTTATGAGAGTCCCCATAGCCACATGACTCCAAAAATGCAGGCAGCTGTGTTAATCCATATAACTGAGCCAGTTCTAGCAGTTTTCATCTCTACCAAGAGCAGGTCTTTCTTAAAGCTAATGGGTCTTAATTGCTTATTCAGCACCATGCCACAGCAAAATACATGGCATTACAATATGGATAGTTCACACCTACATATTGTTGCTGGAAAAATCCATTCCCCTTCCTCACACCCACAACTACTGTAAGGATTGCAGTAAAATCCAGAGAGAACCGGGAAGCTCATATGGGGTGGCCAATCCTAGGAGCCCTGACTCTACTACAGCACTAGTGGGGAGGAATCACTTCATTGCCATAATTTATTCAGGCCACAAAATTCAACTTTTCTTGATTTACTTTACCACAGAAAATTCATTTTTCACAGAATAAAAATAGCCCTGAGCATAAGAAGCATCCCCGCTGCCCCACAGTCTCCCTGCCTGAGCTGACGGAGGTTGTCTCGGACCTGGTGTTGAGAACCCCCAGGATGGTGGTTCTGGGGGATCTCAACTTCCATGCCGAGGCTGCTGTCTCTGGAGCGGCTCAGGACTTCATGGCTGCCATGACAACCATGGGGCTGTCTCAACATGTCATCGGCCCAACACACGCAAAGGGACACACGCTTGATCTGGTTTTCTCGACTGGGCAGGAGGATGGTGATCTGGAAGTGGGGGAACTAACATCTACCCCCTTGTCATGGTCAGATCACTTCCTACTGAGGTTTAGACTCTCGGCGGCCTTTCCCCTCTGCAAGGGTGGGGGGCCTATTAAAATGGTCCGCCCCCGGAGGCTAATGGACTCCGATGGATTCCAGAGGGCTCTGGGGGATTTTCCTGCTGGTATGGCCGGTGCTCCTGTCGAAGCCCAGGTCGCTCTGTGGAATGCAGAGATGACTCGGGCGGTTGACACGATCGCGCCCAAGCGTCCTCTCCCTCTGAGCAGAGCCTGGTCAGCTCCTTGGTATACACCTGAGCTGAGGGCGATGAAGCAAGAGGGGAGACGGCTAGAACGCAGGTGGAGGAAGACTCGTGCTGGGTCTGATCGAACACGGGTTAGAGCTCACTATCGAGCCTACTCTGTGGCGGTGAGGGTGGCAAAGAGGCAGTTCTTTTCCACCAGCATTGCGTCTTCTCAGTGTCGTCCGGCGGAGCTTTTCCGGGTGGTTCGCGGCCTGTTACACTCTGGGCCAGGGCGAGAGATGGTGGAACCCTCGGTAGCACGCTGTGACAAATTTGCACGGCACTTTGAAGATAAAGTCGCTCAGATTCGTCATGAATTGGACACCACACTTAATGCAGCTCCACTAGTAGAGGTGTTCAGAGCGCCGTCCGGTTCAGTTTTATTGGATGAGTTTCAGTTAGTGAGGCCCGAGGATGTGGACAAGGTGCTTGGCCAAGTCCGGTCGACCACCTGTGTGCTTGACCCTTGCCCCTCGTGGCTTATTACATCAAATAAGGAGGGGATCGCCGGCTGGGTCCAGGAGGTTGTAAATGCCTCCTTGAGAGAGGGAGTGGTGCCGGCCTCTTTAAAAGAGGCGGTAATTAGACCACTCCTGAAGAAGCCTAATCTGGACCCGGAGGATGTTAACAACTATAGGCCGGTGGCTAATATCCCTTTCCTGGGCAAGGTGCTTGAGCGGGTGGTTGCAGGACAACTCCAGGCACTCTTGAATGAAACGGATTATCTAGATCCATTTCAATCGGGCTTCAGGCCTGGTTTTGGAACGGAAACTGCCTTGGTCGCCCTGTGGGATGACCTCTGTCGGGAGAGAGACAGGGGGAGTGCGACCCTGTTGGTTCTCCTGGACCTCTCAGCGGCCTTCGATACCATCGACCATGGTATCCTTCTGGATAGGTTGTCTGAGCTGGGAGTTGGAGGTACTGCGTTGCAGTGGTTCCGCTCCTACTTGGATGGCCGATTCCAGAAGGTGGTGCTGGGGGATTATTGCTCTGTGCCGTGGCACCTAAGCCATGGGGTTCCACAGGGCTCTATCTTATCCCCTATGCTGTTTAACATATACATGAAGCCGCTGGGGGAGGTTATCCGGAGATGTGGACTGAGGTGTCATCAATATGCGGATGATACCCAGCTCTACCTTTCCTTTTCATCAAACCCAGGTGAGGCAGTGGCTGTTCTGAACCAGTGTCTGGGCACGGTAATGGACTGGATGAGGGCTAATAAACTGAGACTCAATCCAGACAAGACGGAGGTACTGTTAGCGGGTGGTTCTTCTGTCCGGCGAGGTGATGTTTGCCCTGTCCTGGACGGGGTTGCACTCCCCCTAAAGGATCGGGTCCGTAGTTTGGGGGTGCTCTTGGATCCAGAACTGTCACTTGAGGCACAGGTGAACTCAGTGGCAAAGAGCACCTTTTATCAGCTCAGGCTGATATTCCAGCTGCGCCCTTATCTGGACAGAGATAGCTTAGCTACAGTTATCCATGCTCTGATAACCTCTCGTTTGGATTACTGCAATGCGTTATACGTGGGGCTGCCTTTGAAAACGGTCCGGAAACTTCAACTGGTGCAAAACAGGGCAGCAAGGTTATTAACAGGGACTGGCCGGCGAGATCACATTACGCCAGTCCTTTTACAACTTCACTGGCTGCCAGTCCAGGTCCGGGCCCAATTCAAAGTGCTGGTATTAACATTTAAAGCCCTAAACGGTTTGGGGCCAGGTTATCTGAAGGAACGCCTCCTCCCATATGTACCTACCCGGACCTTAAGATCATCTACAGGGGGCCTTCTCCATGAGCCCCTGCCAAAGGAAGTGAGGCAGGTGGCTACTAGGAGGAGGGCTTTCTCCGCTGTGGCACCCCGGTTGTGGAACGAGCTCCCCAGAGAGGTCCGCTTGGCGCCTACACTGTACTGCTTTCGTCGCCAGCTGAAGACCTTTTTATTCACTCAGTATTTTAACACTTAATTTTAACTTAAATTTAAATTTTACTGTTTTAACTCTGTATTTTAATCCTATATCAACTTTGCTGTGTGGTTTTATCCTGGTTGCGCTTTTTATACTGTATTTCGTAATTGTGTTTTAAACTGTTGGGTGTTTTACTGTGGTTTTAATTTTTGTGAACCGCCCAGAGAGCTTCGGCTATTGGGCGGTATAAAAATGTAATAAATAAATAAATAAATAAATAAATAAACTTGCCTATGAAAAACTGTTTCTGCATATTTTTATACTCTGGATTTTGGCTCACTACTTGGAGCTCCATTACATACTGCATGGCATCAGTATTTGCTACATGTGGACATAGCCTGCTCCCTGGTGCATATACATTTGTTCCATGTGTACATTTTATATATATGCACGCACGCACGCACGCACACACACACACACACACAAAAAAAGTCTAATGTTCAAAGCTGATTTCAGTGCCTTGGAAGACCAGTAACTCATTGCATTATTTAATTTATTTATTTATTTATTGCATTTCTAGACCGCCCAATAGCTGAAGTTCTCTGGGCGGTTTACAAAATTAAGACAATTCAAAGTATAAAACAACAGTATAAAACCATAATATAAAATACAATATAAAAGCACAACCAAGGCCAGATCTACACTACTGCTTTAATGCGCTTTATAACAGTTATAAAGCGCTTTAACTGCTTTAAAGCGCTATAAAATTGTTATAAAGCGGTTTAAAGCAATAGTGTAGATCCGGCCCAAGATACAAAAAAAAATGCCAATCACTTTTCTCAGCCCCAGCCTTCTTCTCCCACTCCCATTTCCAGAGCCGTCTGCCATGTTCAAAACACCAGGAAATGAGATAGAAAGCCTGGCCATAAAGTTTCAGAGTGGATCAGGAAGAGCAGCATGTAAACTGCTCAAGATTGTTGTGTTAGTTTTACTGCCTGTCTATGATGTTATAAAACATCAAGAAAGAACACAAACAAGCTCAGCTACAAATATTCTGCAGGGAGGAAGAGAAACAAATAAAGATATGAAGGGGGGGGACAGGCAAGACAGAACAAAATAGGCAATTACCTCTTTGGATGAACCTGGGGTCTTCAACATGGTGGCATGGGCATCAACATACCTAAGGACACCTCTTTTGTTGCCCTGCAGGCTACCTGCCCCTCCTGATTTTTATTTTATTTCTTAAGATTTTGTTTTAAACTAAGTAAGCGGCAAAGTGCTGCCCTCTGGCGCCATCTATATTTGGGTTCAAAAGAGTGGTTGTGTGTTTTTGGGCTCAGCCCCCCATCTCTGCCTTGTAATTAGGTTCTTGGGCAAATTACTTTTTAGTCTCACCGGTTTGCTGTCTGGGAATTGAATGTTTTATAACTGGCCACACCTACCATAGCAGCCATGTTAGGAATGGGCAAGCAAGCCTCTTGGCAACCATTTTGTGACAGAACCCACAACCCTCTCAAACATCCAAATGTGCCCACCAACCCAAGAAGTTTGGGGGGGGGGTTAAATCAGTGCTTAATTTGCAAAGAAAAGTGCCACTTTCTGAATATCTGTTTTGTGACATACTTAGAATTTCAGCAAGTCATAGTGCATTGAAAAAGGCCCTCTAGGCTAGATTTAAATCTCTGTTTGACATTTGCCATAATCAATCTACTGTGATTATGCTGACAATTTATTTATTTTATTTATTTACAAAATTTGTTTACTGCTCTATATCTAAAACAGATTTTGGAGGGTGAAAATAAGACGTTAAACAGTTAAAAAGATCAAACACCATATTAAATATTTTTTTAAAAAGAGAATGCCTTATGTCTAATACCAGGGCTCAGCCATAGTATACTGGAAGTGATAATGGGGAGTAGAGTGCCTTTTGAGAATGTACAATTGCCTTTCCTAACACGGTGCCCTCCAGATGTATTGGACCCATCATCCCCAGCTCCCATCATCCCCAGTTGCTTCCATATTGGCTGGGGATGGTGGAAATTGTAGTCCAACTCATCTAGAGGTTGCCAGGTTTAGGAAGCCTGGTCAGCCTTGAACCCCAGAAATTCTTGTTTTATAAGTTAATCAGTTTCTAGTTCTCTGATCATGTTAACTCCCTCAGAGCACACACTCAAACATCTTCGTTCCTATGGGGTGGCAATATGTGCAGCAAAGAAAGCTTTCTTCTCTACACGCATTGTGTCTGTGAATTCGCATCCAGCAGAACTGTTCAGGGTGGCGAGGAGTCTAATTCAGACAACTTCCCCACTGAACCCGATTCTAGAGCCTTCAGTAGTTCACTGTGATGCCTTTAACTATCATTTCACAGATGCCAATTTAGACGTCGTTGTTATAGCAGAAGCTGACAATGGAGTGTCCAGCAACTCCGTGAGTAGGATTACACTGGATCAGTTTCAGTTGGTGAGTACCGAGGACGTGGTCAAGCTGCTTGGATGAGTAAGGAAGACAACTTGCCCTCTCGATCCCTGTCCTTGGCCGGTCGCCCAGGGAGGAGATGCAGTTAGACTGCAACTACAATATATTATTAATGCATCCCTCAGGGAGGAGAGTATTCTACCATGTTTAAAAGAAGCAGTGGTATGGCCCTCCCTGGACCCCCTGAACTTTAATAATTACAGATCAAATCTTCTGTTTTTGGGCAAGGTGATAGAGAGGGCAGTTGCTTTCCAACTCCAAGCAGTCTTGGATGATACAGATTTTCTAGACCCATTTCAAACCAGCTTCAGATACTGAGTTGAGACAGCTATGGTCGCCTTAATGGATGATCTTTGTATGAGTTTTGACAGAGGAATTGTGTCCCTGCTGGTACTTTTGGATCTCTCAGCAGCTTTCGATACCATCGACCATGGTATCCTTCTGGAACGCCTGAGGGAATTGGGATTCAGGGGCATTGTGCTCCAGGGGTTCCGGTCCTACTTCTCGGGTGGGTTCCAAATGGTGATGCTTGGGGATAGCTGCTCCTCAAAAAAGGAGCTGTTGTATGGCATACCACAAGGCACCATCCTATCCCCAATGCTGTTTAACGTCCACATAAAACCACTGGGAGATCATCCATATGCATGGGGCGGGGTGCTATCAGTATGCTGATGACATCCAAATATATTTCCCTATGCCTTCAATAACAGTATCAGCTAAGGATAGTGTGTCTTCTCTGAATGAATGTTTGGTGGTGGTAATGGGCTGGATGAGGAAAAACAAATTGAAGCTGAACTAGTTCAAAATATGGCTGCCACGATGGTCACCAGCACACCTAGGGGTGACCATATTAAACCAACATTAAAATCACTCCACTGACTGCCAATTAGTTTCCTGACAAAGTACAAAGTGTTGGTTATTACCTTTAAAGCCCTACATGGTTTGGGTTCAAGTTACCTGCAGGATCGCCTTCTCCCGTACAATCCACCCTGCACACTCCAGTCCTCTGGGGAGAACTTACTCCAGTCAGCCAAAACTAAGCTGACAACTGTTACCCAGACGACCTTTTCTTCTGCCACCCCCAGACTGTGGAATAGCTTGCCAGAGGAGATTCGTCAACTTAATACTCTCTTTGAGTTTAACGCAGCTATATAGAATAGTCTCTTCCCACAGGCCTACCCAGATGAATTTTAAACCTAAGAATTTTAAGATGTCCTGATTGGTATCGGTTCTATATGCTCTTTTAATCAGTTTAATGAATTTGATTTATATTGTATTGTTGTACTTAATGTTGTTCCCTGCCTTGATCCAAAGGGAGAGGTGGGTAATAAATAAATAAATAAATAAATAAAATATTATATTATTATTACTACTCAGAGCACACGCTCGAAATTGAAAATCTACACATGCAGAGTATCAGTACAATCTACCTTCCTATTTCTGATCTGCACTTTCTAAATGATATGATCGCTTCTGACGACACATTAGGCAAACGTGGCGGTTGACTCAAGAGCCTGTCTTTCTAGCTTGTGTAGATGGAGCCTACCTTCCCTATCAGAAGGCCTAGAGACTCTGCAGATTGTTAAAGACGCAGCAAGTTTGATATAGGAGAGCGTGACATGCAATTAATCTCCATTCATAGCCTGCTCCACTTGTCAGGAAAGGAAGGCTCCTTCTTTAGAAGGGGATCCGAAGACTTCAATTAAAAACAGTCAGCTAACAAGAAAATAATCTAAGCTAAAGGAAAGGTGGCAGGTGCCGAAAATGAGTTGTTTACGAGAAATGTCAGCTCAGAACAATAAAGCGCTGAGCATCAAAAAAAAAAAAAAAGTGAAATGAGCTGACTGCACCACAGACTCGAATTTTAAAAAGGAGAGGAAGCCCACATATTCAGCTAGGGAAGACAACCGATTTGAAGAACAGGATTTCATACACTAAGCCAAAAATAAAGAGTCTTAAATTTGAGGCAAGGATCATCAGGGCTTAACTTTGAAAACCGTTTTCAGTGCCTTGACTCAATCCTGGACATGTGAATCCTGGACTTAATCCCCACCAAGCTACACGCAAGCATGCTCCTTCATAAATAAGTTTATTACATGTGAAACAGGCCACATATATTTAGCAGATGACATTTGTCCTGGCATGGGATATAATTATGGGCAAAGAATTTCACCTTCTAAATTTCCGTATATCCACTTGTATATATAGAAAGAGCAGATCCAGCAAAGAAAAGGAAAAAGAGACGGCAACCTTAAATAGCTATGAAAGTAAGATGAAGTGAAGAGCCAGTGGAGCAGCATATGCTGGCCCAGGATGTAGTTAATTTCTAAAAAGAGGTGGTGGGGCTCTCAACCCTGCCTGAATATCTGCCTCCTAAACCTTAATTGTATGTGGGGTTGGTTATGCGTATAAAAAACCACTCTGCACATGCTCCTTTGCAATTGTACATGTTCTATAGCTAGATTTTGGCATTGAAAACAGATTCCAGGAGAGTCTAGGGAAAACAGATTCCTAACTCAAATCAATGGTCCCGGGACAGCAGAGACTTTGCTGAAGAAATAGCTCTTCCTATGGCACACCTGTGGCAGTTACTATTATCAGTTGTTAGAAATGTCTTAATTGATGGGTGGGAATAGGGAAGTGGTCACCAACCTACCCCTTTTAAGACCTGGGGTTTCCCTATCCCTTGCTCCATGTACAGCACAGTCTTAGACAAAAGGCAGCTAGTTGGGGAGAGAGTTTTGTCCCCTGCTTCCCACCCCAGAACCTTTCATCCAAGCCACACACGTACCAAACAGCCTGTATATACACCAGGGGTAGCCAACACATCAATCACCACCCCTACTGCCCCCACATTTGTAAAAACAGTTAATGAAAAGAATGGCATCCGTAGCACTACAGAGTGCCAAAGGATCTAATTTAGCTTGCAAACAACCTAATACTGGCAGTCCATAGCACTACAGATGTAATTTTTAAAAGTGAATTTTTATTTATTTTTTCAGCACCCTGTACACTGTTGCCCACTGGGCAACTGTGGGCAGTATGGAGTGGTCAAAAATGGCCCTCCATGATGTCCACAGTTGCCCACCCCTACTGAACACAGTGATATAATATTTCAAGGCTATTCCTACTAATTGAGGATGGACCACCCATTGTAAGGGGTGGATCACATTGACCCTGTTCAGATGACATGCTAAGCCATGGTGGTTAACATTTTGAGCTAAACGTTATTGCTTAGCATGTCGTGTGAACCATTCCTAACAATAACGGCTTCATAACCACGGTTTAAAAATGCTCACTAATCATTTGCTGCAAAAGGGTAGAGGCATAACCATGACTTTGCATGTTGTATGAACAAGCCCTTTGTCTTCACTATGACACTTACACACATGTAGAATATTACCACTACCATCAGCACCGCAGTGCTTTATTTTTATTCATATTAACTAATCCAAGCCACACTTGGGGGAAATAGTAAGGTACATTTATGGTGCAAAGCCACCTTCTGCCTCTGATGACCCCACTGTCTGGGGATAAAGGTCAGGTTTCACCACTGTGTCTGCTTGTTTACAGGGCCGGCGCTACCATTAAGGCCAACTAGGCAGCCGCCTAGGGCACAGACGTCAGAGGGTACGGACTGCCCCCTCTCGCCACTCCTGGTGTCGGAGGTTTTGGGGGGTGGGGGCTTGGCTTGCGTGTGCCCCCATGTGGCCAGCCTTTTCCTGCAGCTGCAATCAAAGGCCCTAGGGAGGCGCCGCTCATTTCCGCTGTCTGCTGGGTGTGTGTGTTGCTTGTTGCAACCCCCTTGGAGGTGACATGGAGGAGACAGAAGAGGAGCAGGCTGGGGAGGCAGGTGAGGAGGATGCAGAGACAGGCAGCCCCTGCGGAGCAGCAGCCCCGGTGTGTCGCTTTCCCCATTGGGGGCTGCAGCTGCTGGAGACTGAGCGGGGACTGTGGAGCAGAGGCCACCATCCCCCAGCAAGCCAGCCAGGGCTCATTCGCAGCCCCTCCTCGCAGGGCGCGCAGAGGCACAGGAGCAGCCGCAGCCGCAGTCGGAGGCAGAAGCGGCATGCCCGGCCTTGCTGCTGCGCCCCAAAGGAGGACGGGCTGCCCTTCCAGAGCTGGCGGTGGTGCCCTTAGGGAGACGTGGAAGAAGTGGCACCCATGGGCTGCCCCCCACAAGAAGGGGTGGGGCTGCACACCCAATAAGCTTTGGGACAGCGCAAGTGACACCCCTTCACACACCCCACCATGAGGTACCCCCCCTCTCCACCCACACCCAGAACTCGCCTTGCCTAGGGCACAAAATAGTCTGGGGCCAAGCCAAGATACTGGACCAGTTCACACAACTAAACAGCCCACCACAGTTTAAGCCTCCGTGGGCTGCAGCGCATGCAGACAGCCATTTTAAATATTCAATGTTTGGCCACAGTTTGTCTTGTTTTGTGAACCCATGGTCTGGGTTGTTTAACCCTCACATAACCCATAGTCCCTGGGCTTGCGTGACACAACAAGCTACTGCTGGGCATTGAATATAAAAATCCTGTCCGGCCTGTGCCTCAGCCCACTGTGGTGGTTTTGATCCAACGAATCAGATCATTTTGTTTTCTGAGGCAGAACAGCAAATGGTATCTCCTGCTCCAAGTCAAGCTGTATAATACTCAAGGCTAGTAGTGTTATTCTGGCACCTGCGGCGGAAAATCCCACAAGCAACTCTCCCCAACTCCGGCAGTAAAAATTCAATAGTAGTAAATTTAATATATAACCATTTGCCGCATTCACTTGTCCCATAGAATTCCTTGGGAACTACTAAGGATTGATCCAGCCTATATTTGTATAGAATGGCATGTGTTCCATTTCTTGACAGAATGTTAGAGTGTGATAAAACTTAGGGAACGTTTTATAGAGCAAATAGATAGATATAGTTAAATTGGCAAGCCCTTTTCTGTGACAGTGATTCTGCATTTATCACACACTGTCTCCAAGGAGGCTTACTAGCCTACCTCCCTTCTTAAGTTTAAGCACCAAGAAATATGTTCCCATTTGTCCAGACATTTGGTTCCTAATGCTGCTTGAGTCAACTACATTGGATCTTCTTTCCCTGCCAGTGAGGCTCTTTCCTTTGAAAAAAGTGGGCAAGTTTGGATTTTACTATTGAATTGTCAACCATTTGAAAAGTTTTATTATATGGACTGAAGACAGACATCTATAGAATGCAATATATATATATATGTCTAATAAGAAATAAGTCTAACCAAGGTCAGTGGGAGTACTCCCATACAAATGGGCATAAGATTGCAGCTGTGGTTAGTACATCGGATCAAGTAAAGTTTTAACTGGATAGTCAGTGGTGACCAACTTTAATAGAGAAGGCAAATGTTAGCAGGTAGGAGTAACAGTAAAGTGCTCTCTTGTATTTTTTTTTTGAGATTGCTTTGCTTTTTTTATATGTTACTGTACAAGAGAGTGAAAAAAAATATTCAAGATTTGTGTATCCTTCTAACAATGAATTGCAAATGTAGATTCTCGTACTTCCTTTAACATCTCAAAAAGGTGTTATGCCGGAATTTTGCAATGAGCTCATTTGTTTAAACTGAATAATCCGTTAAAGGGCAGATAGTAGATTAGCTTTGTAAAAATTAATCACTTAAGTGCCCTAATTTTAGTAGATTTCACACTTCTTTTAACACCTAAAAGAAATGCTTAAGGTTAGGAAGTAACAGTAGAGGAGTGAAGCACTGGAGAGATACAGTGGATTCTTCCACTATAGAAAAGAAAATTCAACAAATGTTTGAAATCTAGAGTAGTCATGTATCTTACTTTACAGAAGACCACCCTATATTTGAAAGCAACCTTTATTTGAAGAGCTGCCCAGTCCAAGTCCACTTTAGAGATAAAGTAGGGTGACCATATGGAAAGGAAGGCAGGGCTCCTGTATCTTTAACAGTTGTATAGAAAAGGGAATTTCAGCAGGTCTCATTTGCATGCATGCAGCACCTGATGAAATTCCCTCTTCATCACAACAGTTAAAGTTGCAGGAGCCATACTAGAGCGACCAGATACAAAAGAAGGCGGGGCTCCTGCAGCATTAACTGTTGTGATGAGGAAGAAATTTCACCAGGTGCTGCATGCATACAAATGGCACCTGCTGATATTCCCCTTTCTATACAACTGTTAAAGAAACAGGAGCCCTGTCTTCCTTTCCATACGGTCACCCTAGATAAAGAACCATAAGAATGGAGACGGGCCTTGAAGTTGCACAGCAACAATGAGCACCTAGATACCAGACAGAACAGGCACACAAGTAAAATATATTGTATTTCTATTTAAATTATATTATTCTTAAATTTGTGTTTTCTCTTTTATGGCAATGCAGAAGTGCCTACCCTAGAGGTGCCGTTGCTTCAGAGTAGGTGCCATCAAACTCTAGAGACTTGCTGCTGAATATGCATACAAGATGGGGATTATTGGTTAAACTTAAGTACATGGACCTGAGGCAGGTAGCTATATTAGACCCTCTTTTAAGGCTACATACAGACCTGTATCCAAAAATATCTAAAGATGAGTGGATTACATTATTTATTTGTTTGTTTCTTTACTGAACTTGGATAGAATTTCTGCTTCTAGCATATAGATGCCCTTCACCTACGAAGTCCACTGAGATACAGGGAGAATCAGAGCTGCTTCAAGTATAATAAAGCCCTATTAATGCTGGACTAAAATAAGATTTCATATATAATTAGGAACATTATAAAAAAAGAGGGGGAGCAGAAGAGGCTAGCAGTTTGGGTTTCTTGAAACAGAAGAGCTTTATTGCCACTGCCATCTTTTCTCTTTTCCTCGCAGAGCATCTAAACTGTAGAAGATGGGCCTAGTTATTCAAACGAACTTTATAGTTACCTTCAACGAGCCTCTGGACATCCTTTGGAAGGGTACAACCTCCTGCAGCTTGCATTGAGGACAGTCCTGAGTTTAGAAAAAACAAGCAAGCAAAAATCTGCTGGGGTTGTTTTGCTGGCTGCTATTAACTGCCTCTGAAGAAGAAAGGAAACAACGAAGGTAGAGCAGGCTGTGGGGGAAAGTGGGGGAGGAGCTACAGTATGTGTATTTTTAAGGCCTTTCTGCAGCTGCAACTCCCAGCTTCTCTGGCACAAACGTGGAACCTGCCCTGAACAGACACCTGTGAGAGGAGGCAACTGCTGCAGCTGCAATTATTCTGTCGTTTGCTGGAGGGGCTTTGGCTCCTGCCTCTAAAAAAATAAACCCCAAAACTGGCACAGCTGCAGTCCAAAGCAATCGGGGGTTCAGCTAAGGCTGTGCCTTGGGGCTAAAGTCCAGGGCCTCACAGCCCAGGGTTCCCCAAAATGATCGCCCAGAGAGTGGTAGATGCAGAAGCAAAACTCCATTTTATTCCTGTAGTCATGATGGTGATATGATTTATAAGAGGCAAAACTCTACATGCTCAGAGAGACTTTTTTAACCAGAGTGGCAAGGTTGTAGTTTTAAAATGAATGTAGAAGCAGTTTTAAACCATGGAATAGTGGTTGGAGGGGAGGAAGACAAATGATAATTGCGTGCTTCACAACATTCATTCATTCCATTCAGTTACACATTTCTATACCGCCTGATAGCTGAAGCTCTCTGGGCAGTTTACAAAGATTAAAACCTTTAAAATACATTATACATAGTATAAAAACCATAGAAACAGTCAGCACATACAGAGACACACATAAAACAATTTTAACTGTTTAATACAGAGCCATCTAAAGTGCCCCTTGCCCCCACACATGAGACAATTACGTCCAGAGTCTAAAATTACTTAGCTGCACTACTGAGATAATGTCCTAAGGTCTGAATAAAGCCATAGTGAGGAGAAGGCAGAAATTACTTTGGTGCTCTAGAATTTAGGCTACAAACCTATATATGCTTTCATGGGAGTAATACACAGTGAATAAGTAAATAAAATGCATAGGATTACATCGTTAGAAAGATAACTCTGACCTAGATAGAGACTATCTACTGCCCAGATTTCTTTATAACTGTAAAACTAAATGTTTAGTTTTAAAAACTCAGGATTATATGCTGAATATTACTAGTTTCAGTTTTTAATGCCTGAAAATTGCAAATTTTGTTGAATAGAGCAGGGAGCCCCAATGTATAAGCATCTTTCTGCAAACCAGCCTTAATGGAGCAGAAAGAAACGTTGTTTTGTTTTGACAAAACAGAGGTTGCAATTCGTATGGTTGTTTAACTCAGGTTTCTCAATACATATGGAAGTCTAAAATTTATGCTGCAATACTATATACACTTACCTGGAAGTAAGCCCCATTGAACTTAAGGGTAGACATGTATAGGATTGCAATGTTAGCTAATGAATCAAGAGAGCAGCCATTCCTGTTAGGGCATTCGTCTTCAAGTAGTAAGTTAGGACCCATTATTGGGTTGCAACCTAACCTACATAGGTCAGAACAACAGCACTATTGCCATACAAATACATGGTAAAAAAGTAAGAAAAAAGTTAGGCAAGTAATTTTAGATTTTGGACTTTAGGGTCTTAAGTGTCCCTCCCCCTTTAGATGGTAACGTGGCTATAAGCCTAAAAACACTTACTAGTAACTAATCGCCATTGAACAGAATGGCATTTATTCTGAGTAGGCATTTAAAATGTGATAAGTAAGTGCTGCTGAACTTGGAAGCCCTTAAACTAATTTTGCTGAGTGGAGCCCTGGACTTCTGCCCCGTAGTTCTACCCTTACAGCACCACTGTTGAAGACTACTGCTGGCATAGCATAACAAAAGACTAGCAGCCCAGTCCTAAGCAAGTTTGTTCATGCATTCCCACTAGGTAGAGTGACCATATGAAAAGGAAAACAGGGCTCCTGTATCTTTGACAGTTGTTTAGAAAAGGGAATTTCAGCAGGTCTCATTTGTATGCATGCAGCACCTGGTGAAATTCCCTCTTCATCACAACAGCCAAAGCTGCAGGAGCCCTGCCCTCTTTTGTACCTAGTCACTCAAAAGAGGGAAGGGCTCCTGCAGGTTTAACTGTTGTGATGAGGGAATTTCACCAGGTTCTGCATATATGCAAATAATATCTGCTGAAATTCCCTTTTCTAAACAACTGTTACAGAAGCCCGATCCTCCTTTCCATGTGGTCACCCTACTACTAGGGAATATGTCCCACTCAGTTCAGGTGGGACTTAACTTTTGAGTCAACCTGCTTAGGATAGCTCTGCACATTTCAAGAAGGAAAAGCTTAGTATTGTGTAAAACGTGAGAACTCTGCAGCCTGCTCCTCTGCTTGTTTACTCAGAGGTCTCATTATGTAAGTGAGCATAGGACTGCAGCCTTAAGTGCATACATTGTGAAAGTTAGCATGAATCGCTGCAACAAGCCAAGGCCGGGGCACATTCTTTGAAGTTTTGTTTCAAGTTAAGAAGAGGAAAAAGGATGTGGTGTGTTTGAATCAGATAGAGTGCAAGATTAATTGCCGGATGGTTCTGGGGAGGCAAATGCAGCATCCCTTCATCAAAATGCTGTCCCTGAACAGTTGAGGCCCAGCTTCAAGCCTGGAACTTGCAAACTTAGCCCTGGGTCCATTTTTAAAAGCCTTTCCTCACTCAAACTAAAGAAAACACTTCTTCCCAGGCATGGGATACATTTCTTTCGTCACTGAGAAAGAATAGAGCAACCGCTGGCTCTTATCATACCTTTCCCGAAGGCTCTTAAGGCAACTTTGTTCATCAGGGGTAGGCAACACACAGGCCACATGTGGCCACTGCCACCTCCCAAAGTGGCTACTACCACACCACAGAAATTTACAGTGGAAAAGGATATTGGCAGTTTGTTTTCAAGCTAAACTTCACAGTTTTAGCTTTCCGTAGCAATTTGACACCAAAACTCAGCTGCAAATCACCAGGGATTTTGCCACCACCAAATTCAGTAGCATAGTGACAGCAGGAATGCAGCTCACATGGGGGCACAAATGCCCCCTGGATGTTCTAATGTTGTCCACCCAAGCTATTTACTTTGTAGTAGTATGTCCCTTTGAACTTAATGGGACTTGTTTCTGAGTAGGTATGCATGGGAGTGTGTGTGCTGTAAAGCACTATATAATCTGTATAGAGCCCATGATCTATTCTGCAAACCACAAAGAAGTGATAGATTTTACTCTTGTTGAGTAGTAGAGAATAAGCCTGTACCTGAGCACACTGGATATGTTCCATTGCATAAACAAAGATTAGCATGAAATAGAGGACGACACAGAGGCAGTAGGCCAAACAGATGCCAGAGAGAGAGAGAGAGCACACCCACCCATGCAAGCTTAAGCAAAAACAACTTAAGAGTATATTGTTACATGCACCCAAATTTTCCAAGCTGTCAGAAGTTCAAGGCATGCATTGCTTATCCAAGTTTGGTTTCCTTTGAAAAGAGGTCACAGTCACTGCAGGCTTATTGGCATTTTATAATATTTGAATTTATTTACAAATATACAGATTGAGCATAAAACTCTCCAACAGACAGCCAAAGTCCACTGTTGCCACATCAGATCTCTAGGGAGACAGCAAACCACCAGAGCATGTTTACAGGGTGTGCTCCTTTCGTACCCCTACTGGAGTGGAGGTGGGGATAGCTCACTTTCTGGGGCCTCTAGAAAGTGCGTAATTCCCCCCACCATGCTAATGGCAGCCAGCATTAGCGTGGTGGGGGAGAATTATGCACTTTACGGAGGCCCCAGAAAGCATGCTTTCTTGTTCCCATTGCTCCAATCAGGCCCTTAAGTGGGTGTGGGTGCGTGAGAAAGCGCGCTTTCCCCTCCTCCACTCCAATTGGGGCCTTTAAGGGTGCACACCCTAATGAAATGTGCCTCACATGCCTATGCAAACCACCCTAAGAGGCTTCCTGATCTCCCCAAACTCATTTCTCTGTTGTCCTTCAGCTTCAAACTGCTGTTTATGCTTTTGTTTTCATTTACACAGACATCTGGGTTACATCATGAAGTAAGGGGTGGGAGAAGAGGTAAACCCTTATTCCCCAATGGCCCTTGTCCTTCCAGAAGAGTCTCCAGCTATCCTAGGGGGGGATCTACACTACTGCTTTAAAGCGCTTTATAACAGTTTTGACAACTATTGGGGCCCAGGACACACTGCATATACAGTTTTCAAAACGTTTTCAAAGTGCTTTAAAGCGCTTTAAAGCGCTTTAAAAGCAATAGTGTAGATCCCCTCCAAGTTCCTGTGAGCCAGCTATGGAGAGCAATGGTCCCATTTCCCTAACAAAGAAAAGGTACTTGTCAAATTTGGCAAGGTAATTAAGATAGTTTCCAGATTCACTAAACTTCTCCTGTCCAAGCCCCAGTCTCATAACAATATCCGCACTACCAGTTTTATACTAGTTTATTTATATCCAGTATTTATATGTCACCCTTCAGGGCAAAGCTGTCCAAAACGTTGGTGTAGCTAAGGCAAAACCTTCAGACCAAAATCCACAGACTCATCCAACCCCGATGGCCATTCAGATAGTGACAAGTGATGAGAGCATCAGGGCAATGGAAGCAAATTCCATCTAATGCCTGTAGTTATGCTGCTGCTATGGTTTAAGGGAGTTTAAAGTGAAAAACTGTGTATGCTCAGAGTATTGTTTTTTAAAATCAGGTTTGGCAAACAGGTTTGGGGTTGTTCTAATATATCAGGAAGAAAGAAGCAGTTGTAAAAGATGGAATGGTGGTTGTGGGGTGGAGAGAATCATGCCGGCTATCTCTCTGTGCTCACAAAACGGAGCACAGAGGTGGGCGAAAAGGAGGCATTCCCAGAGGCGGGGAGGGGAGGTGTCTGGGGTGGCAGCCATACAAAAAAATCCTATGGCTACCCCAGCCTTCTTTGCTCCCTCTCTCTGAAGCCTCCACTAGACAGGCGAAAACAACTGTCCAGCTTAAATGCAGAGCAGGAGGGTTATGGGTATTTAGGGTGCATCCGATAGGATTGAACTCTAAACCCTGGGGCTGTCTTCATGGCGCCAGGCTGGTGCTGCCTCCTCTCCTCAACCTTGCGCTTTCCCTTTCCTGGGGAGTCGGGTAATCCCGATGCCAAGGAGGGAGCACGGGGTTCCTGGGCAGCCATCCATGTCCTGGAGCCGAACCCCACCCTCTCTTCCTGGGGTAAGGCGACCAACTGCTTCCACCAGGCTCTGCCCACGGGATGGCCCCAGATTGGCCACGGAGTGACGTTACACGGCAGAAGCCCTGTGTTGATATCACTCCCTTTGAAAAAGTCAGGGTAAATCTCCAAATTTTCAAAACACAGGTTTGTAGGGAAGTCTCGCGGTGGCTGCAAATCTGCGCCTGCATCGTCTAACCTATGGGGCGCAAATCCACAGGCCTTTCCCCGAGTGTAGACAGCCCCTGTCAGTGATTTTCAAACTGTATTCTAAGGAGACTTGGTATCCTTGGGAAGTTTATTAAAAATTCTTCAATGAGAAGATTACTAATGTTGGACATGCTTCATGAAAGAAAACTTGCCCATTGCTACCAAATCCCCCCTGCAATGCATAGCCACAATATATTTTTCTACATCATACTCACATCTCATATAGGGTAACAGGATCAACAGACCTGTGACCAATACTCCATGGCAATGGACTGTGTAATCCCAAAATATGCTTCAGGATCCTTAGCAATGCACAAGGGTTCCTCAGCATATAATAGTTTTTCTAAAGGTAGCATATTCTTCAGGGACCCAGGAAAATCCAGACAAAATCTTCAGGGCAAAGCTATTAAGCCTACTTTATTAAATTAAAACTATATTATTAAAACAATTTTCATTAAAACTATTTTAGTAGAAACAGGTACTTAAGAGTGAGGCCTCCCAGAATCATTCATGCTTGCCTAAGCAGCTCTAGCTTGCAAAGAGAGAATCTGACTATTAACCAAAACCTAGAGGGAACCGCTCCGTGATTCTAGTATAGGAGAACTACTAAAAAGAATGGAGTGGACATCTTTGTTTGAAAAGCAATGTCCTAAAAGCCCACCGTCAGAACAGCACGCCACCTCCACCATCCCCTCATCAATGTCCAATGGACGTTGCTGAGAAAGAGTTCTCTGTGCATACAAATGTACATCCAGAGAGCTCCTACACTCAAGGAGGGACACTGTAGGGGCAGGGCCGGTGCCAGACTATTTTGCACCCTAGGCAAGGTGAGCTACTTTCACCACCCCCACTCCCCAAAAATGCCAACTTTGATTTTTAAGAACATATGTTTCCTGGAAAAAATAAGCACAAAACTTGAAACTGCTAAATTTATTTTAAAGTGCAAGAAATATGTCATGCCAATTATAGCAAACAAATTGGAAAAAAAAGTCTATGGGTCTAAAATGGATTATTTAATAGGAATATCACCTCCAAATCATCCCCCCCAACTCACAAACGCACGCGCACACACACAGCATCACTCACTCCAAACACACGCATGAACACATGCATTCACTCAAAGACCCCATGCACCCCATTCACCCATACATTCTCTCTCTCTCTCTCTCTCTCTCTCTCTCTCTCTCTTCCGGGCGCATTCCGGAAGTCCGAACGTGGAGCCACCCCATCCCCACCCCAGCGTCCCTGGCTTCGCTTCGGCTGGGCGGGCGCGGGGTGCCATCTCGCCCGCCCAGGCCCAGCTGAATCCTTGGGCCGGACCGGCTCACAGCCAACACGCGTGAGTGCTGCACTGGGCCCAGCACCCCTCTTAGCTTGGCGCTTTAGGCGGCCGCCTGAGTGGCCTCTATGGTAGCACCGGCCCTGTGTAGGGGCTCTCTGCAGATACATCTGTATGTGCAGAGAGCTCCTTCTCACAAACAACCACTGGACTTTCTTCAGGGGAAGAGGAGGCACTGCATGGTTTTGGCATTGGGCAAGGCTAGCCTCCCTGGCCATGAGAACCTCTCAATGTGCTCACTGAATGCGTGTTGGGTTTTCACGTTGACACACGCAAGCGTGTGCAAGCAAACCCCGGGATGTCTTTTATTTCACTAAAAGCCGCTTCAGGAGGGATCAATTTGGAATATTGAAGCAGCTTAACCCTTTCCCCCCTGTTATCAGGGCCGGCGCTTCCATAAAGGCCAGTTAGGCGACCGCCTAGAGTGCCAAGTTCGGCGCCCCCGGAAATCGCCCTCCCACTCCCAGAGCCGCTCTGGCCGAGTGAGGGCAGCTTCCGGGTGCGCTGTTCGCCCTGCTCCCCAGCGTCCCTGGCTAGGCTTCAGCTGGGCTCCCGCCCAGCAGCCGAAGCCAACCTGGGACACTGGGGGGCGGGGGCGGGGGCGGGCGGCTCCATGTTCTGACATCCGGCGTGCGCCAGACATCAGAACGTGCAGCCGCCTGGTGGAGAGGGGTGACAGCCCTCAGCGCGCCGCTTACCTGCTTGGCGCCGGCGGCTCCTTCGCCCAGCGTGATTGCCTCCACCGCCTCCTCCTCCTCCCCCTCCTTCCCCTCCCCCACCGCCGCCCGCCTGCTGCCCAGCTCGCTCGCCTCCGGCCGGATCGGGGCACCGGCAGCCACCTGTCTGCCAACGGTAAGCCCTGTCCCTGGCCCCGGGGTGAGCGGGCCGCGTGGAGCGTGTGTGTGTGTGGGGGTGATACAGTGTGGGGGGGGTGAAAGCAGCTCACCTTGCCTAGGGCGCAAAAAGGCCTGGCACCGGCCCTGCCTGTTATTTCTCCAAATTTACACAGCCACATACACACACAGAGCAGTTTCTGCTGCCACTCCCCCAGCCCCACGCAGTGTTCCACACCTGCAGTTAGGCCCTTAGTCAAACAGTATTGTGAGCTGAATACTGGCACATTCCATCCTCTAGAGGGCAGAAACATTTTTTAAAAAATACTGCTTATTTCTCTGTAAAACACAGCAGATAAATCCCATCTTTTCCTGATACTGATTGGTATAATGGGACATAAACACACTGACATTCCACTGTCACTCTTCCTTTTCCTTTTCACAGATTATTAGATACAGAGGTTACATAGGAAGCTGCCTTATACCAGGTCATTTTTTTGTCCATTTTGCCCAGTATTGTCTACTTTTACTAACTCGCAGAGCCCCCGTTTTGATGGCAGTGCTTTGGCGCCGCGAGGCCTCTGGCTCCCGCATTTGCGTTCCTTCCTGGCATCTGCAAAGGAAGGAACGCAAGTGCGGACTTTCCGCCGCGGCGCTGAGCACCGGGAGGGATGGGGGAGGAACAAGCAGCCAGAGGAGGATGAGGAGAGGAACGCAGGGCGTCCTAACCAGCTCTCCTCCCTCTGGCTGCCCGTTCCTCCCCCCCCCCTTTTTAAAAATTATTATTATCCATTTCTGCACAGCTTCGCAGATACAGGTAATAAAAAATTAAAATAGGGGGGAGGAACAGGCCCCATTCCTCTCCTTCCCCACTGTTTTTTAAATTATTATTTACCATGGGGCTCTCCTGAGCTCCTGGAGGTCCGCCTCCCTCCCTGTCCAGCCAATAGCAACCAATCGGGGTGTGTGTGTGATCAGCTGTGACACTCCCCCAAAGATAAAAAAGTTGGGGTAAGTGCCCGACTTTTTCAGTAGAGTTTCTGGGGTTTGCCCCTGGATGGCTTCGCAATGGTGGCTGCCTCATGGAGATGACCTGCTGCTACTGCGAATCCATCCCAGGGCAAACCCATCGTCTGTACAAGCCCAGAGTCTTTAGCCAAGGTCTTTCACAACATCTGCTACCTGATCCTTTAAACCAGCTTTCCCCAACCAGATGTTTTGGACTTCAGCTCCCATCAGCCCCAGCCAGTGTGGCCAATGGTCACAAATGCTGGGAGTTGTAGTCTAAAACAACTGGGGAGCACAACCTTTTAAATTGTGATACTAGGGCTGCTTTAAATTGTGATACTAGGGATTGAAACGGAGGCCTTCTGCATGATTTACTCCTCAGCTATGTTCCCTGCTCAAGAGGAAGCCCTACCATAAAGCAAAGTGGGGGAACCACCTCCAGTGACTTAAAATATGAATGCCATTAAGTCTGAGATCCAGTGCATATTTACTAGTGAGCAATTCTCATTGAAATTAATGAGACTGATCTCCAAAGTGGGAAAGGGATGCCCAGTGGATTTTTTTTTACTTCAGCTACTAGAACTCTTCGGCTGGCTCTGCCTAGTTACTAGACTTCACTGGGCCGGGATTCTCCATCATCATCTATGGAGGTGGAAATCTCCATACCTCTTATACTTTCAAACTTGGTGCAGAATGTTCTAAAGACAAGTATGCTCTAAAGTAGGGGTGGGCAACATGTGGCCATACAGATATATATATATTTTGGCCTACAAATCCCACCAGCCCTAGCCAGCATAACCAATGGTGAGGCATGATGAGAGTTGTAGGCCAAAGCATCTGGGGGGTGGGGGAGATAGGTTACCCAGCCTGATCTAAAGCATTGTTTAGCATTGGTCCCCTGTACCTGCTGTGCCCACCTATCTCCTGATGTGAGAGAAGTCAAGAGCTGGGTGGGAAGGGAGCCACAAGCTGTGAAGGTCCACCTCCATGGGATGGCAGGGATTTTGCTGGAGCAGTTTTGTCAACTGGAGATCCTAGGAGGACATTGTTTGATCTACATTCCTAGTAGGAAAAAACTGATTCATGCTATGACCTCCAGTTCCCCTTGATTGATGCAACCCGGAATGGGGCTGAATTTGGACTCTGAATTTCAATGCTGATCTTAGCTGCTGGAGCATTTACACACAGATCCGTGTACATCTTCTCTTACTCCTCCTTAGCTAGAGTTAGCTTATCTATGCATAATAAATATTGCCCGGTGATTAGATGTAGACCATATGGTGCTGGATGTTTTGAGCGGGGCATCAACTTTACATCTATCTCCTCAACCTCAACAATAACTGTGATAATAAAATAATGCCTTATTAGCAGGCAGGATTCTTGGCAATATTCGATCTAGGCCAGAATTCAAACTTTAGCTTAAGGTGTGCTTTTTGTTTTGTATAACTAAAGGTAGCTTGAGGCGGGGGGAAATGTTAATATATGGTCCATGCTTCCAGATTTTGATCCTAAATTGGCTTGAACGAAGTGTTTACTGAAGGGAGCTGAATCCCACCGCCTCCTAATGGATGAGAAAGTAGGAAGAGAAAGGCTGTGGAATCCAGACAGGCCATTAAAAAGCAAACAAACCTGGAGTTCATGGGTGTGGATGGGCTGCCACCGCCCCCAGAAAATGAAATAGCTCCCCTTTGGGACTCTGTAAGACAGACCAAACATGTAACTACAGCTGAGATTGGTTTCTGATATGAAGAAATTAACACGCACATGATATACATTCAAGTAACCTCTGGCCAAGAGCATACTGTGACTATAATGGTTTACATGCAAGCCCATTTGAAGTCTGAGCAGATCCATGCTATATCAAACAGTGCTGACAGTGGGCAGCAGAAGCAGCAGTAACTGCTACAAAGCACCAAGCCCATTCCCGAAGCCCAAGCCCCCAAATCCCAGACCCATCATTCTATAGTATCTAAACATAGATGGCCATACATACAGACACCTACACAATCACCCATTTACAAACCTAGCGTTAACAATAAATAGCAATGATAAAAAGCAAATGGGTCTGTTCTCTCTTCTTTTCCTTTTAGGACGCATGCAAATTGTCATATTGGGGTTCAGGTTTACTACTGCAGAGGAAACCCTATAAGGTGTGAATATTGTTTTGCTCCAGTCAGAACCCTTTTCAGTGCCTACCAGAGCTCAGCCTCAGAACACGTGGAGATGGGGCAGCATCTGTGCATGTACAAACTGCATTCCCCTCACCCCTAGGGCCACAGCCAGCCGCCCACACATCCGGGGGCAGCCTTGTAAGTTAGAATGCATCGCTTCCAGGCAGCTTTGAGCCCTGGCACTTGTCATTTTAGAAATTAATCACTGTCAGGGACCAATTTGGAGCAGGCGAGACCAAAAAAAGAGAGAAAGGCTGCTGGTGGTGACTGGCAAATTCTACTGCAGCGCTGCCATATCTCATCAACATTTCTTGTGCCTGAGATGCCAAGCTGCCTCCCTTAACACAGCATGATAAGAGCTCCACCTTATTCATCTCAGGCTCTTCTGAGTTCAGCAGGCAGCCTCTCTCTTTAGCGATAGCCTATTAAATGGACACATTCCTTTGAAGCCCCCTCTTGATTTTGAAATCCAATTTTCCCCCAGCAAAGTCAGGAGATCTGATTGGGGGTAACTATGGAAACTGAGCTCAAGGGAGGCGGGGTGGTGGTGGGGAAGACTTGAAGGGAGTTGAAAGAGCGGCAAGGTTAAAAGAAAAAACACCCTGTAATCGAAAGTCAGGCAGGGCTTTTGGCACCAGAATATCAGAGGATCTGGAGAGGAGGTTGGCAGGGAAGACGTGTTGCTTCCCAGTGTGAGGGGTATTCTGTGTGGCTGGGACCCAGCACCTGTCAGGAGAGGTAAGCAGTCCAGCTTATCCTGTCACAACAACCTGGGAGAGCATCTGAATACTCAAATGCATTTAGGTCACCGTCTATTCTCACTCTCGCTCTCTCCCCACTACATCAAAATCCTGGCCTGCCCACCCCCTCCCTGTCTCTTCTAAAAGGTTAACAAACAGTGTGACAAGGTGAACCTGGGCTCAATGGCAGCCTTCCTCCCCCTGCCCCCGCCTCCCAAAAGGCAGTCTTGAAGTTAATCTGAATTTTCTTGCAATTAAAGGAAGAGGCAACAGGCAGTGAAGGGTGGTTTTGTGTATATATCTATCACATGCATGCACACACATGGAGGCAGGGACAGTCCCACCACTAGGCAGGTCTGAGGCAGCTCACAACAGGCAACAGATTGGGGTGGGGGTGGTTTCCAATAAAAGACAGCAAATTATTTAGTTTAATGTTATATTTTTAGCAATATGTTGGGCACTATTTGGATTTTCTGCCTCAGGCACTAAGATGTCTTCTTGGGCCCTCTCTTGTAACAGCAATGAGCAGTTTCTCAGATCGTCTGAGCAAAATCCAGCTAAATTCACACTGTGAAGAGAGAGGTGTTGTATTATTTCTTCATTCTCAGATTTTGCCATGTATCACTTTCTTATCACTTAAACAATAGGTGCCAACCAACAAAGGGTTCTTAACTTGCCCTTCTCAGGAACCCTATACAGTTGAAAGCTTGGAGCATGTGGAAGAAAATTTAGAACAGAGTGCCTCTGAGTATGTGCAGAGTGCCACAACCAGCTACTCCACGCCTAGGATTAGGTGCAGTAGTTTCCACTGCAAGGGGTAAAGTTTCTAAGTGACAAGAGGCCCAGCACCACTCATTTCAGAAAATAGGCATTGTATCACCACCAGTGGGTGTTAAATAGGGATGGTGGGGAGGGGGAGCATGAACTGCTCTGTTTGAGCCCCCAACAGATCATAGTGCCCTGTAGGAAGCCATGGCTGGCAGCCAAGAACTAGGGCTGTGCTCCGCTCCGATTTGGAGCGTAGGAGCAATAGTGAGGTGGCCTGATTTGCCTCCGACAAAGGCAGAGACGAAGCAGGTTGGGGGGGGCTGCGGATCGAGGCGAAGAGGATCGAGACCAAGCGGATCCTTCGATTCGATCCTGAGCTTCGAAAAAAGGTAAGCAGGGGCTTACCTGGCGCTGCCGCAGTCTCTGGCAATGGCAGCAGAGACAGGTAAGGGGGCAGGGGGGAAGGGTCTTACCTGAGTCCATCGCGTTCCGGCAGTGGCTTCAGCTGAGCCCGAGGACTCAAAACGGAAGACCAGGCCGCAATCGCAGCCTGCCCTTCCGCTTTGAGCCTTGGCCTCAGGTGAAGCCGCTGCCGGAACGCAACGGACACAGGAGGGAGGGGGCCTTACCTGGTGCTGCCGCCACCACAGTCCATGCAACGACGGCAGTGGAGCCAGGTAAAGGGGCAGGGGGGAAGGGTCTTACCTGAGTCCGTCACGTTCCAGCAGCAGCTTCAACTGAGCCCAAGGACTCAGTTGAAGCAGCCGCTGGACCACAATGGACGCAGGTAAGGGGGGAGGAGGGAAGGGGGCCTTACCTGCCGCCGCTGCCGCTGTGGAGCTCCAATTCGGATCCGGAGCTCCGCAGCGGACCATAGGCGGATCGATGTGGGGCAGAGCGGACCCGATCCAGAATTTGCGGATCGGGTGTGGAGCAGATCGGGGGGGGGGGTTCCGTGCACAGCCCTACCAAGAACCTATGCAGGCACACTCATGTTAGCAGAGTGAGGATATACTGCAACATGAAGGAAGCAGGGCCTGCTTCAGTTGGATCCCTCCCTGGTCCCCACCATGTACATAGGGCTAATTAACATCAAATGCCTTCTGGGAAAGAAGGAGGAGCAAGGAAGGCAGGAGCAGGCAAGGGGAACACCAGGGCCTTCTCCAGTTGGACAGCCCCCACTCCAGGAGACGAAAGGGGAAGTAGGGCCTTTCCTGCTGACAGTATCCTTAATTTTTTCCTCTCCACTCCCCATCCCTTTTTTTTTTGTTATGTTGTGTCTTTTTAGATTGTAAGTTTTTATGGCACCATCATCCTACCTCATTTACAGAATTTTTCAATGGGTCCAGATGTCACTGTCTTGCACTTGTGGCCGTCCTGTGTTTTTCCACCACTTCTAACACTTTTGTTTCTTCTCACAGGAAATCCGTTATGGGGAAAAAGACAGGATAGCTACATGATGTCTTCTGACTATTAGCACCAGGTTCTCTTCATCCGGAAGCACCCATCATTTCAGTTTCATATTTCAAAGACAACTAAAAGGCTCTTTCAGGCCTCCTTTGTACCTATCTTTACAAGGTGCCATGTTGCTCCGATGTTGATCCAGGTATAAGCAAAGTCTTTTGCCCACATGTTACGCTTCCATCCAACCATGCAAGTGACACTTGGCCCCTGGGTTTGTCTAATGCTTGTGTGAAATGAAAACTTATCAGGGAGCATGGGAAGAACCATTGAGACACAGCCATGACAACAAACACACTGTTAAAAGTATGTGTAAGTGGGAGTCTAAATACTGAGAACCATGAAAGAACGAAGGGAACAATCCTATGGTCCCTGGGTGAGAGTCCCAGGATCCATAGGATTGTTCAGTTTCCCCCTTCCAACGTTGGAGACAGTGCCCTGCCCTCAAAAGGGTGAGTCCTCCCCTGCTCCTTCACAGCCAGCACAGAAAGAACTGCAGAGCTGCCCTCTGAGGACAGAAAAGCAACCTCGGAGGAGAGGAAAGGGGGCTTTCCAGTGAGTGGAGAGGGGAGGGGACCAGAGAGGCCAAGATACAAGTTATCCTGAGCTACTTCCAGCCTTCTTCCCTTACATTTCCAAGTGCTATTGCTAGATGGGTTAAAAAGCCCATCTAGCAAAGTCTGCAGGGTGGGAAGATGATCTTAATCTCTGCTGCTCCTTCTGCCTTGGATGAGATGATCAGATGCCTCTGGGTTTGGGGACTTACGATCACCAAGAGTGCAGTCAATAGGATTACACCCTAGCTAGTTTCACAGCAACTCCCAGAAGGTCTTGTCTAATGGGAAAGTCTTGCAGAAGCGAAACGTTCAGTTTTGTATGGATGGGTTAATGGTTGGGAAACTTAGAGTCATATGTTCAATGTAGAACCAATCTACATTGCGCTTGCTGAACCATAGTTCAGCTGCACATCCATGATGGAACATACCTGTATTACTGACACAAATTAGAGCTCAAACAAAAATCCTCACACAATTATAATCTGACAAAGTTTCAAGTTTTAAATTTTGAAAATGTTTAAAATTTCAGTTTTGAAAGGAAGGGATAGGGGGAATAAAACAAAACAAAAACAAATGAAATCATAAATCTCAATATTTTGACAAAAGCAATTATCTATCTATCTATCTATCTCCTCCCCTCCCTCCCTCCCTCCCTCAATCTAACAGCATCCATAATTGGGCATGCTCAGAGCTTTATCACACCAGCGTTATACTGTGCAATCACTGCAAATTGCCTGCAAAGGACTCCGAAATTTTCCAGTTTATAATCTGCTTTTATTGTGAAGTACTCCTAGGCATCCTGCTTTAATTGTGCTATAAAGGTGAAAGACTCGCTGAATTTTGCTACTAGTTTTCGAGCGTATCGTCCAAGCGGCCACTGGGGCATAGGAGCAGGATTTGAAGTAAAATTAAACATATGCTTACATCTGTGTAAGCTTTAAAGATAAAGTCATCAAAATTGGCACTGTAATAGATATTAAGGAGAGCTTTAAGCATACCAAAGTTGAATCGGATTGGGTCATCCGTTGATTTTTTATGATTTTTTTTACATTTCCCCCTTAAACCCATTTCCTGGTATGCAAAGGATCTAGCCGCCCGGTAGCAACAACAACAACAACGCCGACAGCTTAGCATTGTAGGGGATAATTTGAGGGAAACAGGTACGTGGGCTGAAACTCTCAATATAAATTGCAAAAGAAGATCGTAAATCCAAAGTTTTACATGGACATTTGAGTTCACTGGCCTAGATCTTTGAGTTAATGGAGGATGAAGGAGCAGATGAGCAAAGAGAGCCAGAAGGGATCTTTCACAAATCAGACCAAAACAGATTCATCCACAGAATCTGCTAGCTGCAGGATTTCAGTTCCTGAGAGTATTATTCTTACGTTTGTTTTTACTGGCTTTGGAGAGCTATTAGGGGGAAATCAGTTTCATTTTGAGGCTGTGATTCTAGTGTTTGGAGTTCTTGTGGTAAATCCAATCTACAAACCATTGGATACCAGAGAGCACAGTTCTAAACAGACTGTGTGCAAACAAAGCAGGCCCACTGCACATGAATCTGTAAGGAGCAGAAAGGGTAACAAGGGAATTGGGGGAGATAGGAATGGAGATACTGGCCATGGCTTTTGAGGGACAAAAGGAGCCGGCATCGATCAGGTGTTGAAGGGAAAGAAGACTAGAAAGAATGCAAGAAATGGTAGGTAGAGATGAGACACCAGATAAGTTCTCCCACAACCCTTTTATTCTCTCCCACTGACGGATGGCCCTCGGTTTAAAGCTGAGGAGTTTATTGATTCTTCGTAGTTGCAGTCAGAATATGAGATGGAGCTGAACCTCTTTGTCCCCTTGGATGTCTTCAGCACTGCAGCTCCTTTCTCCCAACCTCTCCTCTAATGACTTTTTTATTGACAAGGCTGAGTCTTAATGAGGAGGTCTGCCGTGTGTGTCAGTAAGGGCTGCTAGGAAGCGATGCTTTTTGCACACCCATGTCAGGGACAGAACCTGCAAGACTGGGTTACGGGAGGACGTTGAAGAGCTGGCTCATAGAGTATTTGCAGGATAGTCTGAATGCAAGTGGCAGGGATCTGGAGAAGATCAGGTCAACAAGCCAATTCACCCAATCATACTGGAATGGGGATGCCCTTGAAGACAGTTTGGGCTCTATTTTAGGTGCTAATGCTGATTTTTAAAGCCCTAGGTCCCAGACTTTCAAATACTGAGACCTAATTACCTAAATAATTTTTGTGAACCACCCAGAGAGCTCCAGCTATTGGGCGGTATAGAAATAAATAAATAAATAAATATTACTTTTGCCCCTATTAGTTGCTATATGGGTTTTAAGAACATCGTCTTTGGCTCTGTTCTCTCTTTAACCTAGACCTGCTTGGTGAGTAACAGACACAGGACCTTTTTATACAGTGGGGAATGCTCTTCCTGGGGAAATCCATCAAGAAATCCACTAAATGCTTTTAAGCATGCTTTGAAAATGTTTTTATTCTGGAAGCCTTTTTATGATTAATTTTTTTGTGTCTGCTGGCTGTGCTGTTTTCTGTGAAGCTTGACTATAATACAGAAGAGTATTGCTTTAGTGCTTTCAAATTCCCTGTTCCAAGGATTTTCTCCCACTAACTCTTCTAAATATCATGGAATGTGACTCTAAGCCACAAAGCATGTATACACACATACAAGGAAAATGTACATGTGTGTTGCAGTGGCATGTACTATGTGTGCAAATTGAAATCACACACCACTGTACAGTTCCAATTTTTTATTTTTAAAAGCCCTGGGAGAATGCACAGGACCAGGAGCCGCTGGGAGGGGGAGAGGGCACAGCAACTGTCCAACAATGTCAATCCCTGATGCTGGGCCTAGCTCCAGCTTGGCCTGGAAGGCTTTATCTGGGACACCGTCACCAGCAACCGAAGCACTGGCTATGGGGCAGTGATGTCAGATAGATTCGGGAGGAGAATAGAAGCCCTCTGCTGGTGGTGCATTGTGTATGCAACTCTTCCGTTTGGTAGAACAGTCACCCACATAGTCCAAGACTGTAGGTTCAAACCCACCTTAAGATCAACAGATGAAGTAGAAGAATCCAAAATCCTTTGCAATGGTTTCGCAGAATGTTCTTCAAGCAGACTCTATATTCAACAGTATTTGTTTGTCAGATGGCTTGAAAGATTCCTATGGAGTTCCCCTTGGGCTGTTAAAATAGAGAAGATGGATGCTAAAGCCTGCTCTCTGCAAATCCTGGTCTTTAAGAATAGCACCAGCATCCAGGTGCAAGCCATGAAAAGGGTCTTTTATCTTTCAGAGCCATTAACTAACCTGTCTCCAGCAAGTGAGGATCTTGCAAAGGAATTTGGATATCGCAGAGGAAAATAAAACAGGGAAAGGCAATGCATTTTTAAGAAATTCAAGGACCAAGTGGATGCGTTACAAATGTGGGTTAAGCAGATATCTGCAAATGTTGCTGCATTCCAAGTCCATTGTGTGATTTTTCTTCACTCCACACCCAGCTTTTCAGCTCGACTCACATTTATTGCACTACCGAAAAGCTGCTGGAAACAGGCAATGCAATCTGGACATATGGTGAAGGAATCACACCATTTATTTACCATGTGCCAGATTTGTCAAATAACATTGAAACCCAAAAACTCACTACATCATGTAGTCCTGAATCTGAGTGCTGATTTTCAAGGCCAGTTTGCCCTTACAGTTGTGGGGGGGGGGAGAGATGAGGGCAAAATGCCTTCACTGGGTCCCCCTTCTTGCCACAATCACTACTGTCCATTTGCTTACCCTCTCTTCTTGGGCCCAATCAGAGCTACACAAGTGGAGACTGCTGCTCCTTCTCCTTTCTCTGGTCACTGCTTGAGTGGTTGGAGCAGGCAGGGAACAGGCAACAACAGGAGCAGGAGCAGAAGACTCTCAAGGTCAGCAGTGACCCCTCTGCTGATGAATGGGCCTCAACAGGTGCCTGATAATGATGACGGTTGACATCAACTCCAGCCAGATCATAGTTAGGCATGCCGACACAGATGTTAACACACTGAACTAAGCTATGGCACAACCACCTGCCACCCAAGCTCATGGCAACCAGTAGAGGCTGGTGGCTCTGATGTCAGTGGGGTGTTGGATCCGCTCTGGGTTTCAGTTGAAACTCCAAAGACGCTATCCAAAGTGCTGAACCTATTTTGGGGATTGGGGCTCAGCCCCTTGGATAGCTCCTTTAGCGTTCTGACATAGAAGCAACCAGCCTTCACTGATGACAACAGAATGGCTGTCTAGTCCAACACCCATTTATAGATAAAGAGCCATTAGAAGGGAGAGCAGGAGCTCTGGAGTTGCCCATCAACAGCACCTAGAGAGCAGACTGAGTGGTCACACACACAGGACACCGGGTCATTGTCTTCCCCACTCTGGTGAGATGTACTGTGTTTCTAGTTAAATTATAGTAATGATTTCTAGATTTGCATCTATAAAGTTAGCATAGGCCAACTTTATGCAAATCTGTGTCCTTTTTTGTCCTCTTTTCTGGCAGTGCATAAGTGGCCACCCTCACGTTGAATGAGTTTCGCACCAGCTTGTGCCTATGAAAATATACAAGGGGAAACTAATGAAATTTTGAACCTAATTAAAATTTGGCAATCATTAAAAGTGTAGCATTTAAATAAAAATAAAATAAAATGTAACTCTTAAAGAAAACCAAAACTAAGGTTGGAGACTTTTTCAGGGCTTGAAGGAAGTTTGAAAGAGGAATCACTGCTCATAGTATGCATATTTATCCCACCCTTCACCTCTGGTAAACAGATTGTGCAAGGTTTTGTATTGTTTCAGAGCTGAACTACACTATGTGTAATGATAACCCTGTGGGCCCCTTCAGCATTGCAAAGCCTTCTGGAAGGGAACACTTTGCAGTAGAGAAGAGGGAGACAGATAGAACATGCTTAACCCACACCCTGCCAGGCTATTTCCCTCTGAAATTTCCTTCTCCCCAGCTGCTGCCCTGTCTGAGGGCTTCCAGACCCATGAGGATTGTTGTAGACCACCCGTGGAGGTAAAAGCATCTGGGGTGGAATGGCCGGCAATGGAAAGATTAAAGAAACTCCTTTCCCCAACCTCTTATTTTCTGCAAAGCACCATTCTTGAGGGCAATTTGCAAGAGAGAAGGAACCACCACGCTAACATTACACATGGCTGCTTATGATGTTTTGAGCCTTAGCCTGCAAAACCTGTTTGACCAGAGATAAGTTAAATGACAGAATGACAAAAGGAACTGAGTTTGTTGTACACCATGGGAAGAAACACTGCTCTCAAGCTACCTCCAACTTTCTTGAAAACTATGGTCTGTCTCCTGCCTAAATCTGCAATCCTACATACACTTATCTGTTACCTCCAATAAACATGGTGGGACTTACGTCTGAGAAAAACATGCCTAGGATTACATTGTAAGTCTTGGTGATTACTTTTAAGACTACAAACTTAAGTCTCAGCTTGCTAAATCCCCGCCCCACTCCACCCCCGTTTTCTTTAAAAACAATAGATCCAATATTTTATTTAAAAATGAATTAAAATATGCACTTGAATGTTTGCAACAACAAAAATTCAAGTTTGAGTTCAAATTATCTTGAGAGTGTTTCCCACACCCACTCCAGTTCATGAACTGGCATAGATTATTTCCTTCCCATCGGGACCAAGGGAAGAGGAAAGTGGTGTAGTGGTTAGAGTATTGGACTGGGACTCAGGAGATCCAGATTCTAGTCCCCACTTGGCCACGAAGCTCAATGGGTTACTTTGGGCCAGACACTGAATCTCAGCCTAACTTACCTCACAGTGTTGTTTTGAAGATAAATGGAGAGAAGATGGACCATGTAAGCCAGCCTTCCTCAACCTGGGGCGCTCCAGATGTGTTGGACTACAACTCCCAGAATGCCCCAGCCAGCTGGGGCATTCTGGGAGGTGCAGTCCAACACATCTGGAGCGCCCCAGGTTGAGGAAGGCTGAATGTAAGCCATCTTGCAAAAGGAAAAAAAGCTGGTATATAAATGTAATAATAAAAAAGGTCGAATAGAGAGAGAAAAAACTGGGTAAATCTAATTGAACTCAGTCGGTCTAACTTCTGAGTAAACATACACTGTTAGGCTGCAGTCCTATGCACCCCTGGGAGTAAGTCCCATTGAACTCAGTGGATGTTACTTCCAAGTAAATATATTCATTGGATTGTGCTGTTAAGCTCTATTACAAAGCTGCTTTACAACTTCATGCAGCAGTTACATGTTGGCTGTTTGAAGTCAGCACAATTTAAAAAACAGCAACTCTGCTATGCATACTTCGTGTTTAACTAAATTAAGTGCCCTATGTCAACAAATGGTCCAACACCCTATCCATTTCAACAATCTAAAACAACAACGAAAATCAACCAGTGTCCTGTTCTGCTTCTTTTACTGAGTCCTTCCATTGTAGGACACTTTTATGGTATTTTGCTTGATTTAATTAAAAGCCTAGGAAGCATTTAAACCAGTTTATTTCCCCCACAACCACCTCAACCTGCAACCCAATGCTACATTAGATCTTTCTCTTTTTTTACTTAATTGGATGCAGGTTTCTGTCTCAGTTATATTTTATGTATTAATCCTTAGATGGAAATATTTTTAGACACGGAGTTGAAAGGTTTAAGCAGGCCTGTTCTTGCTCTGGGATTCTATACAATGAATAGCCACCACTACTGCTATAAACAAGAAATGCCCCTATATATTAAATATGCATGCAAAAGGCATGTATCCCTTTATTTTAAAAGAAGAGTAACTGGCAATGTTATTTACATTGCTCTAGTTATTATGAGATACAAAAGTAATTATATAAAATGCTCTGATAATGCACTGCTTTTTAAACAATTTAATCTTGAATATATCCATAAGTGCTACTTAAGCATTTCTGTCATGCTGAGTTCTGAAATGAAACTAGCCCCAAGGTAGGGTGGCCATGGGTCCCCCTTTACTGAGGACGGTCCTCTATTTGAAGAGCTGCCACAGAATTGCCCTCTAGTTTAAAGGGCTGCTCCATCCAATTCTGGTTTAAAGATTAAAAAACCAACCATAAGAACAGTTCACACCTGAACAGCAGACTAAGCAGTCAGGCACACGGGTCATCTGGTCACAATTTTCTGCACAATGGTAAGATTTCCTGTATTTCTACTTGTTGTAATAATTATTTATACCTATAAATTAGCATTTACAAAGATTATGCAAATTTGTATTTTCTTTGGTGATACAT
The DNA here is from genome assembly GCF_023053635.1 of Elgaria multicarinata webbii. Lineage (NCBI taxonomy): Eukaryota > Metazoa > Chordata > Lepidosauria > Squamata > Anguidae > Elgaria > Elgaria multicarinata. Next base: position 12,745,701 of record NC_086181.1, read on the forward strand.
TTCTGCTTTTTAAAAAAGCAATGTATACATGGCCAGCATACCCAAGACTCTTCCTGCTGATTACTCTTGGTATCTGTGAAGATCTCAAGACTGGTCTGGGAATTCTCCATATCTCTTGCCTTTCAATTTTGAAATAGGAGACCTCCTGGTGCTTGATGGGGCTGATTCGTTATGCCTTTCCCACCTACACCAAAATATCTTTTAAGACTTCACATTTGTGCAATCTTTTCCTCTTCTGGACCACACACCAGTGCCTCAGCTATAAATAAGTTGTTGTATTATATTGTGGAATAGCATTTTCTTTGGGGTACTTGGTGGATGGGTTTTACTGGCTTCCTCATCTTGTGGTATAGGACCAACATCCAAGTGGAAACTAAAACACACACACACCCTGCAAACAGAATCAATAGGTGACACCTGTGCATTAGTCAATATTGCATAAACCCACAGGAAAGACCATGGGGATAGCAACAGGGATTAACTAGGCAAAATACATGATGGATGGTTTGTCAGTACAACACAACAGAATGCAGCCTGTTCATGCAGCTCCATCACAAGCTCTGTGGTGTGTGTATGTTTGTATAAACACAGGGCACTCCAGGTGTGCAATAACAGAAACCATTGTGTATGTGTAGGAGGATGAAACTAGTCTGAAGAGCACCAGCTTTTCTCTGTGTTATGGATCAACACCCCAGGGGATAATTTATAGAAGGCCAGAGTCCAGAGATTACCTCTAATTTATCCCTTAACTAAGTTTGTGTTAGCATTCCATGAGCTTTACACAGACAGCAAAGTTAAACCATTACAATTTATATGATACCATATGTAATTGATTAATAAGAAATGGAAAACCGCATACATATGGATGAGATAAAATAAGCGTAAAGGGTGCACTTGGTAAATTTATAACGCTATGAAGATCTGATAAATACAAGAAGCAAAGGATTATTCAGTATCAGGTAAGGCTGTAATCTCGGGCATTCTTACGTGGCAGCAAGGCCCATAAAATCAATGGTCTGATTTAAGCTTTCACTGTTGATATGCTTTAGTGGAACTTGCTGAGTTTTTCTCATTGGTTTTATTCTTTTTATAAGCTATTTTGGGGTCTTTTGAATAAGAAAGAAAGAACATAAAATAGTTTAATAATCATTCCCTCTTCCCAGTGAATTTGGCAAATTACAGTTTTGGAATTACAGGGGTGTAGCAATTTTTGATAGAATTTTGTTTTTCGACAGAAGTACTTCCCACGCTTCTTTTCCCAAGTTTTTCTGGACAGTTATTTTTTATTGATTGATTTGTATGCCGCCTTTCTAAAATAGTACTCAAGGCTGCTTGCAGAGAACTACAATAAAACCCAACAATTACAGAATAAAAATGGTATTTGTCTGCCAGCAGAAGGATAACAGAGGAAGTGAACCTAGCTCCCTTTGGGAGAGAGTTTCACAGCCTGGGAGCAGCCAGTGAAAAGCCCTTTCTTGTGCCACCACCAAACATGCCTCTGAAAGTAGTAGTCTTTAAGGACCTCTCCAGAAAATCTCAAGAACTGGGTAGGCTTATGGGAGAAGGCAGTCCTTCAGATAGCCTGGTCCCAAACCATAATGGGCTTTATAGATCATAACCAGAACTTTAGAGTCTGCCCAGAAACAGATTGGTAGCCGGTGAAGCTTCTGTAACAAGGGAGTCAAATTCACCCTGTAACCAGCCCGAGCCAACAATCTGGCCACAGCATTCTGTACTGGCTGAAGTTTCTGAACTGTTTTTGAAGGCAGCCCCACCTAGGGTATGTTACAATAGTCCAAACAGGATGTAACTAATGTGTGTGTGACCATAGCCAGATCAGACATCTATAGGAATGGACACCGTTGGTGCACCGCCGAAACCTGGGATCTAGGTTCAGGGGCCGAGTCCAAGAGTACATACAAACTGTGAGCCTAATTCTTCATGGGGAGTGTAACCCATTCAGCACAAGTACAATCCCTATTCCTTGATCTGCCTTTTGACTGACCAGGAGCACCTCTCTCTTGTCTGAATTAAGCTTCATTTTGTTTACCCTTATCCAGTCCATTACCGGCATAAGGCACCAATTAAGGACCAGAACAGCTTGCTTGGATTTAGATAGAAAGGAGAGATAGAATCATAGAATCATAGAATAGCAGAGTTGGAAGGGGCCTACAAGGCCATCGAGTCCAACCCCCTGCTCAATGCAGGAATCCACCCTAAAGCATCCCTGACAGATGGTTGTCCAGCTGCCTCTTGAAGGCCTCTAGTGTGGGAGAGCCCACAACCTCCCTAGGTAGCTGATTCCATTGTCGCACTGCTCTAACAGTCAGGAAGTTTTTCCTGATGTCCAGCCGGAATCTGGCTTCCTTTAACTTGAGCCCGTTATTCCGTGTCCTGCACTCTGGGAGGATCGAGAAGAGATCCTGGCCCTCCTCTGTGTGACAACCTTTTAAGTATTTGAAGACTGCTATCATGTCTCCCCTCAATCTTCTCTTCTCCAGGCTAAACATGCCCAGTTCTTTCAGTCTCTCTTCATAGGGCTTTGTTTCTAGACCTCTGATCATCCTGGTTGCCCTCTTCTGAACATGTTATAGAACCAGATAGAACTGGGTGTCATCATCATATCCAGACAATCTCTTCTAGTGGTTTCAGGTATATGTTAAATGGCATGGGGGATAAGACGGAACCTGGAGGGACACTACAGGTCATGGCATCAAATGGGAATCCCCCAGCAACACTTTCTGAAATCACCCCTCCAAGGACCAGAGCCACCATATAACAGTTCCTCCCAGTTCCATCTCAGACAGATGCCTCAGAAGGATACCATTGTTGATGGTATCAAAAGCAGCTGAAAGGTCCTATATAAATAATGGAGTCACACTCCCCCTGCCCAGTTCCCAGTGTAGATCATCCACCAAGGTACCCAAAGCAGTCTGTCCCATAACCAGGTCTGAAGCCAGATTGAAATGGATGTAGATGTTCATCCAGAAATCCCTGGAGCTGAGAAGCTACCACATGCTCCAGTACTTTGCCCAAGAATGGAATATTGGAGATCAGCCAGATACAGTGGGGTTCAAGGTTTCTTTTTAAAACAACAACAGTTGTTCCCCAGCAACTGGTGTATACAGGCTTATTGCCTTGACTGCTATTGAACTCACCTCTGAATGGACATACATATGATCACTCTGCAAAGGCCTATTTTCACCTCAGATTAGCTCCCTTCAAAGAATCCTGGACTTCCCTCGAAGAATCCTGGGAATTGAAGTTTGAAGGACGTGCTGGTAAGAATGATCTGATAGAGATTCCTAGGCACTTCCGCTAATTGAACTACAAATCCCAACATTTTCTGGGAAGAGTGAATAATGGTTAGTCTGTAGTGTATGTACAGTCTGTGACAGGAAGCCAAACACATTTATTTCATGTTAACACAGAGCACAACCACCAAGAAGATTTCCCACTCAAGAGACAGCACTCCAACCTGGAGGGGGAATCAGAGATCTGACCGCCTCTCTCCATCCCCCCAGCTGGCATATAATGAACCACACTGGCTAGCCTCAGAGGCTGGGAACGTGACCTCAGAGTAGGGGGAAACAGTGAAGAGGGGAGGAGACTGGAGGGGCCAGGTCACAAGCTATCCTGAGCCTCTGCCAGCTTCCTTCCCTCCGCCCCTGAAACAACTTCACTAGCTGGGCAAAAGAGCCCATCCAGTGAAAAATGCAGGGTGGGTGGACAGGGAGGTGAAGATGAGCTCCACCCCTCCTCCCACCCTACATTGGATAATCGGAAGCCTCCGAGTTTGGGGTCTTCTAATGATGGCGCAATTGATGAAATTGTGCCCTAAGACTTAGGAAAGACATTTCTACATTTTAGAATTGGGGGGGGGGAACTGCACAAAAGCTGGGATTTGGTGGTTCCCCACTCATTCCATGTTAATTCCTAGCACCCAGTAGTCAGAGGCACCTTGTGTCTGAATGTTGAGCTCCATAATCTGTGTGCACAGATCATGGCAGGATCTACACTACTGCTTATAACAGTTTATAATGGTTAAGACAACTGTTCAGGCCCAGGACACATTACATATACCGTTTTCATATCGTTTTTAAAGTGTTATATCCTGCTTGGTGTAGATCAGCCCTATGTGTATCCTACAAATACTAAAATCCTGCACCCAGGCAATGCAAATTCTGTGCCCAGAAAAGCTGAATTCTGCAACTTGTGTAAATTCTGCAACTGAAGCAAATTTGCATCAGGTTTTGAAAAATTTATTCTGCTTTTTACTACTTAGCATAATTTATGCTGGTTCTGCTAGTCATGGAGAAGGGCAAGGGAAGGTGCAGGGCACTGAGGCCATGCATTGCCCATAGCCACTGGTAATCAGCTGCCTCCCTGACTCCAGAAATTTCAGCAATCCAGTGCCCACACACTTTTAAGCACTATCTTCACAACCATGAGGACTAGAAACTTGGTTGGGGGAAAAAAAAAGATATTCACAGGATGTTGAAATCTGTACCCAGGGGTACCACATTTTGCATTTCTTCCATGCTCCTGGGTCAGGAATTTGGACCTACACATAGCCAGGGTGGGTCATAAAAATAACCATTCTGGGACAGGTGAGTGATCCAACTAGCCAGGCAGCTGTCAAAGAAAAATGGTGCTGTGCATCCCTTGCTAGTTCCCAGCATCTGGCTGCCAAGGTAGATCTTGTCTCAGAACGCAATGACTGCATCTCTTGTCTCTCTCCTGAAGCCCCCTCCTCCTTGCAAATGCCCACCAGCACACCGGAGTTGTTCAGGCAGCCACCTCCTTAGCCTGGGTCCAATCCTTTTCTTACGTTCTTTCCCAGACAGCCCTTCTGGAAGGCGAACGGCTAAGAGAGAAGCCTCTGCCCAAAAGATGCGCTTGGAAGGAACTTCCCAAAGAGACACCACCACCACTGAGGCCTGGAGCAAATCAGTTCTGAAGCGGTTAATTTCCCCGGCTCCCAAACTGATCAGCAGCGGGAGCGTCAGCCTGCAATGAACTTGCCTTGTTCGCTGGGGTTCGAAGACAGCGGAACTCAATCAACCACGGGCCACGCGGTTCAAAGCCGCAATTCATCCCTCCGCGCCTCTGAAAAATGGGAGGTGACAGTTCATTTTGCCAGTGACAGTCTGTCGGTCTCGCTCAGTGCTTCTCCCCCGTCGATGGCGCGGCGGAGGTGAAGCGCCGGCTTGCTGGCACCCTCACTTTGTATTCCACTCAGCTGAACAGGACAGTGCGAGATCAAAGGTGGAAAAATCTCCCCACGGCCATCCACCTGCGAGGCTGCTGCCCTGCCTTTCCCGCCAGACAGTGCCTTTACACAAAAGACCGTTACGTCTCACCCAGGCGCAGGGAAGCCATTTTGTACCCCCTGCTCTTGCCAACGGCACATAGAGGGGAGAAAGCCAGGGGAAAGAGCTGCAGCCATGTCCCTCAAAAGAGACGTAGGAGAACAATAGAGAATAATGATCCTTCTAACAAGTGTATTATTCTTTAAAGGGAAAAAAAGGTTCCTTTGATTGCTTGATTTTTCAAGCAGACCCCACATTAAATCATCGAATCAAGCCATACAAGTATGCCATTGATAATAAGGGCACGATTCTACCAAAGTTATCCACAGTTATCCATGTACAGCACCATGTACACTGATGGTGCTATAATAATAATAATAATAATTTTAAGTCCAACTGGTTTCAACTCCCAATTCCCCGCCCCCGCATGCTTAATTTCAGTGGAGGCTGGTGGCTCCGATTTCGGTGGGGCCAGAACCAACCAGAACTCTAAAGGAGCTATCCAAGGTGCAGAACACCCCCCCCAATAGGTTCAGCACCTTGGATTGCTCCTTTAGAGTTCTGGTTGGTTATGACTGAAACACAGAATGGATTCACAGCCTCACTGAAATCTGAACCACCAGTTTCCACTGCTTAATTTCATAGAATCATAAAATAGCAGAGTTGGAAGGGGCCTACAAGGCCATCGAGTCCAACCCCCTGCTCAGTGCAGGAATCCACCCTAAAACATCCCTGACAGACGGTTGTCCAGCTGCCTCTTGAATGCCTCTAGTGTGGGAGAGCCCACAACCTCCCTAGGTAACTGATTCCATTGTCGTACTGCTCTAACAGTCAGGAAGCTTTTCCTGATGTCCAGCTGGAATCTGGCTTCCTTTAACTTGAGCCCGTTATTCTGTGCCTGCACTCTGGGAGGATCGAGAAGAGATCTTGGCCCTCCTCTGTGTGACAACCTTTTAAGTATTTGAAGAGTGCTATCATGTCTCCCCTTAATCTTCTCTTCTCCAGGCTAAACATGCCCAGTTCTTTTAGTCTCTCTTCATAGGGCTTTGTTTTATTTAATTTATTACATTGAAATAAATAATCGTGGTTTAACAGTGCAAATCTACGCATGTTTATGACAGAGTAAAGCCCCAAAGAATTGAATGGGGCTGACTCTCAGGCTAGTGTGTCTGAGATTTCAGCCTAAGGCTTAGCAGTGCCGTCCTTTACATACCTACTCAGAGGTAATACCCATTGAGTTCCTAAGTATGCATAGGATTGCACTGCATGAGAGTAAGTCCCACTGAACTCAATAAGGTTTACTTCTAAGTAGGCATGCATAGGAGCAGGCTGACAAAGTGTTTAATTTCGACAGGATTGTGTTGTAAACAATGATCAACAGTGACTCAAGCCTAGTTGAAGAAGTTATGAAATGTATTGTATTATATAAGTCTAACCATAAAATAGTTTTTTTGTCTTTTTTGCTAATTGTAAGCCACTCTGAGAGCCTTTTTTGGCTGAGGAGCAGGATATAAATATGATAAATAAATAAATAAATAATAAAATATACAAATCTTGCTGGTTGGAATATAGAGATAAGGAAGATAAAATGAGTCCTGGAAGGCTAAGAATATAATTATCTGTCTGACACATTTTTCCATTAGGAAATAAAAGGAGACCAGTTTACAAGGAAGGGTCCTGCAGCATGTATTAAGTTTGTAGGTAGTTGCACAGGGCATATGCTCTTGGGATGAAGTTTTCCTAGGATGGAGGAAAGTATGCTCAAAGCAAATGAATATTCCTTCCATCATCTGCCTCATGGTTCTAGGTGAGAGCATCTGTAGAAGAAGCAATAAAAGAAACATTGTGCTTGTAGGACTTTATTTTTGCAGCCTCCTCATAGCTCAGGTTCAGTAATGCTTTTGTTGTAAAATGGCTGACTTTCAGAATCTCCTGACAAGAGCTAGATCAGAATTCAGATTTAGCAACACTTATCTTAATGTACTACTAATCATTTTGAGGCCTTGTAGAGATGATCTCTGGAAGCTCAGGTTCTGTAAAGTTTATTTTAATTAGCCTCCAAAGGAAATGAGGTTTCTTGCAAAATGTTCTCTTTAACACAGAGAGTTTCTTTTAAAGTCCAGTTTAGGAAACAACAATGAAATAAAATTCACCAGAACTAAAGAAAGTTTGAGATATCATATATTTCAAAGCATGTGGGAAGGAAATCCACCTTAAAAGTGGTAGATTCCCATACAAAACAATACTGGAGTTGGTAGATTTGCTTATTCCTTACAGGCACCTTGGACACAATTGTCTCTGGGCTTCTCCAATTGACTTTCTTTTCTTTTCTTCTTTTTTTTAAACAAAAAACAAAACCTTTGGACCTCTGTGTGCTTGTTGTGGTTTGAAATTTGACTTGGAAGGATATTTTAAAAGTAAAATAAACCTAATGGCATTGGTGAATTTTGACAACTGATTGCCAAATTAAATCCTTTTATGCTCCTCATCCCTAAATCCAACAGCATGTATAATTGGGAATGTTGAAAACAATGGATTAGAAGAAAATAGACCCATTTTTATAAGCATATTAAAATTAGAATTTGGTTAAGATCCACTCAACTACAACTTCATTTTGTCTCTGGTGTGGCTTGCTGAAAGTGAGACAGTTGGCAGGGGAGGGATGATGATGATGATGATGTCATCAATGTCCTGTATTTTGCATACAAAGTAATATATGCAAAATACAGGTCACTGCCCCAAGGAACTTCCACTCTTAATAGTCAATGACAAGAAACAATGGAGAGAAGGAAAGGATGTGAGAGGCAAGGATAACAATACTACAGTCTGGTCAGGCAAGGTACCACTCTGGGGCAGAAGTGGAGGTGCCCTTTACAATCACTTTCATTTGTAAAGTAAACAGCCAATCCCCGAAATGATGGGAGGTGAGGGAGAGAACACAACCAGGGCCTCCAAATCTGATTTTATAAAATTGGCATTGTGAGGAGGCAGCTGTAAGCCTAGACAGATGGAGTATAGCTGGAATGGTTATTATATTTTCAAGCTCTTGCATGCTGACAAGTGGCCCAATGGGGGTCCGTGGTGGAATTAGTGTATGAAAAGGCAGCAGAGAAGACAGCTCTAAAAGATGGACTGGCGGCTATGCTCTGAGCTGAGCCATCTTGAAGATAACAGGTTGTCAGTCACCAAGAGCTGCTTATACATACATGCCGCATTACCGAACTCCCACTACCGAGAGAATTAAACCTGTCTACACACACACACAAACAGCTCCAGTGCTCTGATTACATTTACAGAGGTTGTGACCTGCACTTCTGTCTCTATGGAAACCCCTTGCACTGCCAACATGGAGTCAGAGTTGTTTCACCATGGGTGGCTGATATTTAAAGGTAAAGATGCTTTGCCAAGTTGGCTGAACAGATGAAAGAGCTCACGTTTTGCTCTTTTTCATACTTTTAGGCCTTGGCTACCTGTTTCAGAAGAGAGAGAGAGAGAGAGAGAGAGCATGCAGTAGGGATAAAGAGAACATCAGAGAATAAAAAAAATGGAAGGGAAACAAAGGCAATCTGTGAAGTTATCTCAAAACCTAAAGAGTAATGTATTGATAGAGTGTCAGACTAGGACTTACCTATATATACGTAGGTAAGAGAGAGAGAATACATAATTGTCTGCCAGTGGTTCTCCCAAGGTTTCCAGCAGAAGTCTTTCTTTCCCATCACCTGCTTCTACTGGGGATGCCAGGAATTAAGCCTAGGACCTTCTGCAGACAAAGCAGGTGCTCTACTGCTGAGCTATGGTCCCTTCCTATCATAAAGGTGCTCAGCTCTATTCCAAAACTAATACTTTTATATCGGTTTTGAACCCATACTCTCACCTGACTGGCAATTAAGCATGTTAAGGGCAACTTTTCAGTCTACACACACACACACACACATTATTGCTTTTCCATTTTGGCACACATTGCGATCAGTCACAAAACAAATCAACCCACATGTACCACAATGCCACAAAGCTTCTGAAAGTGGGCCATAGATTTGCTTTGCGTTGGGAGATAGGTATAAAGTGGGGCAAGGAGGGAAAAAATGGAAGGGAAACAAAGGTAATCTGTAATGCTATCTCAAAACCTAGAGTAATGTGTCAGACTAGGACTTACCTATGTATACATAGGTAAGAGATGAGATGATAAACTTGTGTCTTGAATCTTGGCTGTCCCACGTTGAGGATTCCCCATGGCAGGGGGCGGGGGATGTTGGTAATAAAGAGAGAGAGATTTCACTGAAATGGGTTCTAGCCTTCTCCTGACAAGCTAACTTTATATGTTTAGGGATGCCTCCTGCCCCATATGGGGAAGCATGTTGCCATGGTTAATAAGTCACCCCAGAACCATACAGAAGCCCATGGGTTCCAGAAGGCTTGTTAACCACGGTTGGTAACAAGCCACCCTGGCCAGCTTTACATGGGATGGGAGGCTGCGCTGCGGATGGTAATTATACTAATTCCCCCGGCACATGCAGGCTGGGTAGCAAGTTTATTAAGCTTATTAACAAGTTGTGATCGTGCAAACTGGGTCACTATGTCCACAATCAGGTATGAAGCGCTCTGACTTTGTAGGGCCAACCTAACAGTGTTTTCAGTAGGCTGCTCTTCAGGTCCCAGTTAAGGCTCTAGTTCAAGCTTCCAGTGCTAGCAACAGGCAAAAAAGACCCTGGGCTGGAAATCCTCAATCCCAGGTCTGGATTGATACATCCATCTGCAGCAGAAGACTTTCCTTGATAGTCTTTCTGCACATGGCTTGTGGATAACAATTTACTCTGGTCACACACCAACTTTCCGGCAAGAAGGGAGGATATCGGGATTATTTTCAGTAGCACTTGGGTGTTTAATCTTCGGAAGGTTTGCAATTGTTTTGGAATATCACAATTGTGAACGATCTCTATTCAGCTTGCTTAGGGTGACTATATGAAAAGGAGGGCAGGGCTCCTGTATCTTTAACAGTTGTATAGCCAAGGCAAATTCAGCAGGTGTCATTTGTATGCATACAGCAGCTGGTGAAATTCCCTCTTCATCACAATAGTTAAAGCCCTCTGACCAGATACAAAAGAGCACAAGGCTCCTGCAGCTTTAACTGTTGTTTATTTTGCTTTGCTTTTAATATTTTAACTGTTTTTGTGTGTTCTTTTCCTGTAAGCCACTTTGGGAGGGCTTCTGCTCTGAAAGGCAGCCAAGATATGTTTTAAATAAATAAATAAATTTTGTGTCTTTCAACTTTTACATTCTTGCTCCAATGCAATTGTTATTTTGCTTTTTAAAGACTTGCAGCCAAAGATTCTGCTGGTGATTTGAAAAGAAGTCCTGCAACCTTCCATGGCCTGCAACTTCCCAGCTTCCTGAGGATTCTTGCCACTACACCTTTCTTCCCACTCTTCTGTCCCTAGGCAGAAGGAGGGCCACCTGCCATCCTCAGCCTAATTTCAAAAAACCCTGGCTAAATTTCAGAAGTCATCATCAAGCAATCCTGTACTGAGCCGGGGGTTGGACTTGATGGCCTTATAGGCCCCTTCCAACACTACTATTCTATGATTCTATGATCCCTTCGGAATCCTCTGCCAAGAGTGACCTGTGTCCTTCCTTTATCAGACCTCTGGGCAGGGAGGAAGAAGGAGAGGGAGAGAAAATGGACTAGTAGAGACACCAGAGAGAGGTAGGGAGGTAGGGAGAGAGAATGGGTGGTTCTGCCCACTTTTAGCTCTGTCTCCGTCCACTACAGCCTCCTGACAGAGGGAATGTGTCCCTCAACAGAAAAAGAGTTTCCCTTCCCTGCACTACGCCTTGAGTGAGTTTTTTCTTCAACCCTCTTTTCTTCTTTGCCCTTGTTTCCTAAACTGTCTCTCCCTCAGGCTCCAGCTTTTCTACCCACTGGTCCTAGCTTGCCTGGACCTTCAGCCATGATTGCCCCGGAGGCCTCTTAGACTTTTCAGGAATGGATGTTAGGAGCACAAGGAAACCCAGCTTTCATTCCTGCCAACACCATACCTTTGCTCTTGTAAGCTTAGCTCATTTCTGGTACTACAAACAAATTCCTAGATATAGAACAGCCTTCCCCAACCTGGTGCCCAACCTGGTGCCCGCCATGCTGATTGGGGCAAATCGGATTTGAATTCCAAAACATCTGGGGGGCACCTGGTTGGGGAACACTGGAATAAACAAACAAACAGTCAAATATGTGTGCATATGTCTGCTAGAGATATGGTGCAAATGCATGGATTTGTCCAGAGGTGCAATCCAACATACTCTCTGAGCAAGCTGATGCTGCAATCCTATGCATGCTTACTCAATGGGCCTGACTTCCAATTAAACCTGGACAGAATTGGGCTGTGTATCACCAGCCAGTATATAGACTTAGAGTCAGTGGGTGTAGTCAAATGACACATGATCTGTGAGGTCACAGTCTGGATAGGAGATGGCACAGAGAGGCGAATCATTTATTTCTGCAGAGAATATATGATGCATGGCAACACCATATTGGTGCTGGTGAGGAGGACTTGATATGTGTGTGTGGATGCGGATGTGTGATGGTAAAGGTGGAGGGAAGGGTATGATTGATACTTGATACAAGCAGCCACATGAAAATAAATACCCAGTGTGCAAATAATGCTTTATAAATGCCTTTCTAATTCTAGATACAGACAGGGCCCTGGAAGGGGAGTTTGAGGAAGATTGAATTAAGCTGTTAACCCTCTAGGCTCTCCTGTCGTTTATCGTTAGGGAATTAATAGGGACGCGGGAATGCAGATGGCCCGCCTGTCAGCTCCGCGAGGTGATTTTTCTGATCTTCATGGACGTTTCCAGCATCTTTCATTAAACACTCATGTACCAATTTGTCATTTTAACTGGGCAGGAAAAGAAACTCCCGTTGAACTCCCTTGCCTCAGGTGCTGGAAGTGAAACCTAGGAGCAGGGAGTTTGTATGACTTTCCCTGCATGTGTGAGACAGCCCAGGGCTGCTGTGTTGGGTGAGCCGACAATTTCCAGGTGGGAGGTTGCAAGCTTGTGTAACCCCCCACTCCCAAACAAGGATTAAAAATATTTCGTAGAATAAGAAGATCCAGCAAAGGCGAAGCAAGGATTCCAGTTCTGTTGAGCACTTTATGTGTTAACTCCAGCTGTGCTCCCATTGGAAGAGGAATTGAAAGGCCTGCTTTAAACATTACATCCCCCCACCGCCCCTCCACCGCCCCCAGAAGCTGCCAAAAATGCTTCTGCATTATGGTGCTTCCCATACAGTGGGCCTAGTGTTTGAAAGCTTACTCAATGACTTGGCCCAGTCATAGGCTCCATTGCGACACCTGTGCTAAATAATACGTTATGTATTTGTTCATGAGAACCTCAACAGAGTGGCAATCTCTCTAAGAGCATGTCTACACCATACAGTGTAGAGGGAGGGAGGTGGGACAATCCTGGATTTACCGGCTTCTGGGATCATCCCAGGGTGTCTACACGCAGCACATGACGTCCCGGGAGGGAGAGGATGTCGCACCCGCCATTTTGTTTTTTGGTTTTTTATTGAAAAAGAGCGCAGGAGGACGCCACCGAAAATGTGAAGAAGTTTTTCTTTAATTTTTTTTTATCCCACTCCCCCATCCCACCCCCGTGACAAACTGGGAGGAGCTGTGACAAACTGGAACGGCCGCCCACACGTCCCACGGTCTCGGGATCATCCCAAGATTGCAGGAAAAGTCAAGATAGAAGTGTAGGGCCATATCCCATGGAAAGGAAGGGATCATCCCTCCCTGCTCCCAGGATCCCCTGTGCGTCATGTGGACGCACAGGGTTGATTCCAGGACGATCCCTGGGATATTGCCCCATCTAGCCATGCTCTAACACAGCCTTACCAACCCTGGTGGCTTCCAAATGTATTGGACCATGATTCCCATAATTCCCAGCCAACATGGTGGTTGGGAATTATGGGAATCGTGGTCCAATACCCTAGGTTGGGGTAGGATACTATAAACCTCTATAGGATGCCTCTTTCCACTGTCGATAGAGGTGACTCTTCCCTGTTCAGAAAGCAGAGAAGAGAATTTTTGAACTTCCACATACCTTCACTGAAGGGTCAATAAATACTTTTGCATTTTGAAAAGGTGACCCAAGTGGATCAATGCCAAAATGGACCACCCCTAGTGGAATATACCTATAGCATTGGGTTGTTCCAGAATTGAGGGGAAGGGAAAGATAAGTCTTCAAGTAAAGTAGATCTAAAATTAATCTGGGGAGAGTGAATGAAGCAAAATCGCCTAATTCCATTTACCTTACAAAACATTTAAATCTTTATTCTCTCTCTCTCTCTTAGCTTCATCCCACGTACCTGTTTCCCTCAAATTGTCCCCTACAGTGCAAAGCTGGTGTCGTTGTTGTTGCTAAATCACACACCGGGTGGCAGCACTCCTAACCCTCTTTGCAAAGGGTTTAAGGGGGGAAATGTAAAAAAATCATTAAAAATCAACGGATGACCCAATCCAATTCAAATTTGGTATGCTTAAAGCTCTCCTTAATATTGATTACTGTGCCAATTTTGATGTTTTTATCTTTAAAGCTTATGCAGATGTAAGCATTTGTTTAATTTTTCTTTTAACATATCAAATCCTGCTCCTGCGCCCCAGTGGCCACTCGGAAAACAACAAATGATTTGCTTGAAAACTACTAGCAAAATAGCTCGATTCTGTTCCCTTTATAGCATAATTTAAGTAGGATGCATGGGAGTACTTCACAATAAAAGCAGATTATAAGATGGAAAACTTTGGAGTCCTTTGTATGCAATTCACAGTGATTGCACAGTATAATACTGGTGTGAGCTTTCTCTCTCTCTCTCTCTCTCCACACACACACACACACACACATACATACCATATCAGAAGAAGATGGATCTCCAGTTATTTTGGAGTTCAACCCTGCCAGCATGGCCAATGGTCAGGAATACTGGGAGCTGAAGTCCAAAATAGCTGGCGATCTGCCTTCTGACCTCCTGTGTGTTAAACAGACTGACCCAGTATATCTTAGGGACTGCCTGCTCTGCTATGAGCATCCCTGCATGTTGACATCTTTTTCTAAAGTCCTGCTTTGTGGGCCCCTGCAAGCTGAAGTACACTGGGTGGTAAAGCAGGGTAGGGTCTTCTCCTTCAAATGGATACTTATTTAGATATTTGGTCCACTTTTGTTGAAGCCAATGTATAATTGCTATAAAGCTGTTTGCATTTCATATATGGTCATTGCTATGTATATATTAAATCCATGTATGTATATTATTATTATTTTTAAAAAAATCAATACATTTCGTGGGTGCCCGCAGGGGCTAAATTGGTGACCCTTTCAAAGGAGATTTTGGAGGTGCCTGCAGGCACCATGGCACCTATGGATGCCATGTTGGGAACCCCTGGACTAGCTAGTAACACTGTGGTTGTTTTTCTCCTCCTCTTCCTGCAGTATGTGTGGTTTGGCTGTCTTGCCCAAGTAGCAATTTGGGTTTAAGCACATTAGTTTAGTGTCTTCACTAGGTGCTTGTGGTTCTAGGCTCATCTGATTGTGCCTGAGGGAGAAGACAAAATGGCTATGAAGATGGTAAATGTATTTCCCAACTACCTATTGTGAATTATATTTCTGGCGTCAACCCTCTTGTGTTATCTGAATTTTTAACGTGCTATTTCGTGGATTCTGGCTTACTATCCCTATTTCAGGATATACTGCTTTCTGGGTCATAAATAATGATCCCTTTGTCAAAGACTGGAGAGCTGGGTAATTTAATCTGACAAATTTTACATTTAAGCGAACCCTCCATTTTATCAGATACTCTTTCTTATTTTATTTAAGAAATTTCTTATCCAGTTTTCATTATAAAATAATTCCAAAGCAGGGTACAACCAATAGAACACTGTAAAATAATGCAATATTGACCAAGTATAATCCAACAGGGAGAATAGTTTACACAATGTTTATGTTCTACCTTCAGTATCTGAGGCAGTAAGTCTATATGCACCAGTTGCTGGGGAACATGGGTGGGAGGCTGCTGTTGTACCAAGTCCTGCTTTGTTGGTCCTTGGTCAACAGCTGGTTGGACACTGTGTGAACTGAGTGCTGGACTAGATGGATTCTTGGGCGTAATCTACACCAAGCAGGATATTGCACTATGAAAGCAATATATGGTATATGTTAATGGGCCCCAACAGTTGTCAGGGCACCTCCATACTGCTACAAAGCAGTAGTGTGGCTCCTGCCTTTTATGTACCGCTTTCATACCGCTTTCATAGTGCAATATCCTGCTTGGTGTCGATTCCGCCCAGGTCTGATCCAGCATGGCTCTTCGTATGTTTTTAAACTTAGTCAAAAGATGAGAAAACAAATAGGTTTCTAGCTGGTGCTGAAAGCTTGTAGGACTTGGTGCCTCCCCACACACTGGAACACCCTTCTTTTGACCACGATGAGGTCTTCTGAGGCCATTTTTGCAACCTCAGAAAACAGGTGCCATGGTTCTTTCTGCACCAACTGGAAGGAGCTGAAGGAAGAATCAGATCCCCCTCCCGAAGTCGTCTCTACAGCTTCAGGAGGAGGAATCCACCCCCCCCCAAAAAACCAAAAAAACCATTGTCCCTGGGGCATTCTCCAGGGACCATAAACTTGCTTTCTAATTTCATTTTTAACTCACCCTATCTCCAAAAGGTTCAGAGCAGGGCACAGGGTTCTCACTTCACCCAGCCTGATGCCCTGCTGACTTGTCAGATTGCAATTCCACCATTCCAAGCTAGCATCAGGTTGGGGAAGGCTGCTCTGACTATTACTCTTTTAGGGATCTGTTTGATATTACACCAAGCAGGATAGGCC
Source organism: Elgaria multicarinata webbii (assembly GCF_023053635.1). Classification (NCBI taxonomy): domain Eukaryota; kingdom Metazoa; phylum Chordata; class Lepidosauria; order Squamata; family Anguidae; genus Elgaria; species Elgaria multicarinata. Next base: position 12,761,885 of record NC_086181.1, read on the forward strand.
ACCATGAAAGTGGTATGAAGCGGTATATAAAAGGCAGGAGCCACACTACTGCTTTATAGCGGTATTGAAATGCACGGACAACTGTTGGGGCCCATTGACACATACTATATACTGTTTTCATATCACTTTCATAGTGTTATATCCTGCTTGGTGTAGTTGTGTCACGGGCCCCAACAATTGTCAGTGCACTTCAGTACCACTATAAAGCAGTTGTCAGTGCACTTCAATACTACACTAAAGCAGTAGTGTGGCTCCTGCCTTTTATGTACTGCTTTCATACTGCTTTCATAGTGGAATATCCTGCTTGGTGTAGATGAGCCCTTTGTCAACATGGAACTTCAGACCCCTTTTGGGCAGATCCAAGCCAATGTCCTTTTTGATTGGATTTTGAGTCCACTTTCATGATACCAAACCATACGAAGGAGGGAGGTCTCATATGCAGGTGTCAATTAGCTAATCCAAAGAGCAGACCACTTTGGATTATAGTATTTCCTACCTGCATCTTAAATATGTAAGTGGGGAAGGGACTTATTTTATCTTGGATAAAAATGCAGCATAGGTTTGTATAGGGTGACCATATGAAAAGGAGGACAGGGCTCCTGTATCTTTAACAGTTGCATAGAAAAGGGAATTTCAGCAGGTGTCATTTGTATATATGGAGAACCTAGTGAAATTCCCTCTTCATCACAACAGTTAAAGGTTCAGGAGCCTCGTCCTCTTGACCAGATACAGAAGAGGGCAGGGCACCTGCAGCTTTAACTGTTGTGATGAAGACGTCTCCTTGAAATGGTCTTCTGTAGTTTCTGGCAATTTTTGGTGGGGTTTGAGTGGGAGCATTTCCTAATTGCCTATGGGTCAGATCTCTCTGTCTCCTGCTCTGCCACCCCCTTAATGGGTACCCAAATCTCACTACCTGAGGTGGTATCCCACTTGGCTTCCTGGTAAAGCGATCTCTAACGCTCTGCATGTTATAATGTTCGACAGATGGATGGAGATACTGAATTATGGCTACAATATATGGGCTGCGTAGAATTCCCCATTAACATTTATGGGAGATTGTCATCACTTTGGGCTGAATGAAGACCAGATGTGGAAACCCTTACAAGAGAAATTCTAAAAGGGGAATGTTAGACATCTTGTAAATTGCCCCACTTTCTCTCTGCCCCCCTGCCCCGCCCCACCCCAGCATTACAGCAGCTCGCCTGATTTATTGTTATTAAACCTGACAAGATTTGGTAGGGGAGAAAATTGAAGAGAGCAACACGTGGTTGAAGTTGCATGATGCTGAGCTGCCAAAATGATCCAACGGTTTCCTTTGAGAGGGGAGAGACTTTATGAAAAGAAAAGTAATTGCTGCTGGAAAATAACGACCGTTGAAAGTTTTGCTGACAGATTCAACGTCTCAATATCCGCTGGCAGATAAAAGAAGCCTTGTAAGCCATTGCAAAACAGAAGTATTGTTCTGAGAAATCGTAGAAGGCAATAAAATATGGCATTATTATTGCATTTATTTTAATGCATTTATATCCTGCCTTTTTTCCTCTTGCAAAGACCCCTAGGCGGCTTACATGGTCCTGCTCCTCCCTATTTGATCCTCACAACAACCCTGTAAGGTGGGTTAACCTGAGAGTCAGTGTCTGGCTCAATGTCAGTGAGCTTCATGGCCAAGTGAGAATGAGAACCTGGATCTCCCCTGTCCTAGTCCAACACTCCAGATGTATTGGACAGCAATTCCTATCTTCCCAGCCAGCATGGCCATTGGGGGTTGGATCCATATTTAGTCATACGTCAAGAAGACCCATTGAAATCTATAGGACTTAAGCTGATTGTGACAAATGTAAGATCTATTCATTTCCACAGGTTTACTCTGAATATAACTAAGTCTAGATACAATCCTATGTAGTCCCCACATGGCCATAAAGCTCACTGGGTGACTTTGGGCCAGTCACTGACTCTCAGCCCAACCTACCTTACAGGGTTGTTGTGAGGATAAAATGGAGAGAAGGAGGATTATGTATGCCACCTTGGATTCCTTGCAAGAGGAAAAAGTTGGGATATAAATGTAATAAAAAATAAATACTGCAGATGACATAGTTGAGAAGACAAAATGCAGGAACTTTCTACATGATGGTACAACAGATGATGATGATGATGATGATGATGATGATGATTATTATTATTATTACATTTATATACCGCCCCATAGCTGAAGTTCTCTGGGCAGTTTACAAAGATTAAAACAGTGAACAGACATATGTTATTGACTGAGGGTGCTTCCAGATGAGGCTTTTATTGTGCAATCACGCTGCCTCATTCACAAATATTTATTGGGGGTCCAGACATCATCCCTCATTGCAACCCTCTTGTGTTTTTTCATGGCTGCTTCAGTCTTTGGTCTTACCACAGAAAAAATAATTTAGTTTTTAAAAAAATTAAGCAGGGAAAGACAGAATAGCTGGACAACACCTTTTGATTAGTAGTACTAGGATCTGTCTTTCTGGAAGCAGACTGGCTGACTGACATTGTATACTGCTCTTCAATAGGCATTTCCATGATGGTTCACATTGGCGTCCACCAGGAGAAGAGCCTTCAGTGTGGTGGCCCCCTTCCTATAAAATTCCCTGCCTTTGGAGGTCAGGCAGGCACCAACATTGTGATGCTTCTGACACCTCCTGAAAATGTCACTGTTACAGGGAGCTTTCCTTGAGTGACCAGCCACGGTTTTACCAGAACTTGGCTTTTATTTGAACTCTGTTCTTTTAAAAATAGTATTTTTTAATATTGTTTTTTTATTCTATTTGTTGTTCACAGCTCCAAAATCTTTTGTATGTAGAGCAGTATATAAATATTTAAATAAAACAAATAATACAAAACAATATAAAACAATCAATACATAATAAGAATAATAAAACAATAATAAAATGGTGTAATTACCCACCTTCAGAGTAGGCCAGCTCCTGTGTTTTTGCTTCTGGGTGAGCCTCCTTGAAGATCATCAGACGGGAGGGAGATCACATTTCTCTACTGTTGCTTTGCCTCCTGCTTCTATCCCACAATAGGGACGAGCAGCTTCCTCACACAGGGAAGAAAGAGGAAGCAAGCAGTGACCACTGCCCATTCAGTGGGCGTTTTGATTACGCAGCTTCTCTTGCACACAGCAAGAAATGGTGGCAAGTATCAGTATAGCCACACACAAAAAATCGGATTTTCTGTGTCTTATTTTGTGACAGAAAAAACAGTGCAGAAGGAGCAGGAGAAGCGCGGGAGAAATGCTGCATCAAAATGTCCCATAAAGAACCATGAGTGGCCAGTAGCGAGCATGCCATAAAATTGCATCTGATGACACTTTGAGACATGGTTCCAGTCATGCCTAATGCAGATATATGGCACTTTTCTTTTCTTTTTTGCCCCAGTTGAGACTGAAAGCAAAGCAGCCCAACTACTTTATAGCAGCACTGAAGTGCACTAACAACTGTTGGGGCCCATTGACACATACCATATGCTTTCATACTGCTATATCCTGCTTGGTGTGGCTCCTGCCTTTTATATTTGTTTATTTATTACATTTCTATACCGCCCAATAGCCGGAGCTCTCTGGGCGGTTCACAAAAAATATATACCGCTTTCATAGTGCAATATCCTGCTTGGTGTAGATGAGGCCCTGGACTGAGTGACCTCTAGGGACCAGAACCCTGTGGGGATTTCTTGGCCTCAGCAACTTTGCCATCTGCCAGCACCAGCCAGGTTAATAGGATTCTAGTTGAGCAACAAAAACTGAGATCCTTTCCAAAGACAAACTATTATCTCTTATTTTTACTGGAGGGAATACAAAGAGAGGGAATAAAAACCTCTACAGGAATGATACAGTGGAATAAAATCAAAAATCAAAAAATAATTCTACAACATTAGGTAAGAGGCTCAATCTCTTTATTTCCTTTTTCCTGGCTCTTCCCCACTTTGATTCATGTCTATCAGATTGTAAGTCATTATTTTAAATTGTAAACTACTTTGAGTGAATTGGCAGAAAGGCAGCATATAAGTTGAATAAATAAAAATAATAAAAAATATGCTGCTTTGATGTTCTTGATGTCTGCTATGTTGATATTTAATAGGTTTTTAAAATTGTTTTGACGATGTTTTAACTACATTTTTAATGCTTTTCAGTGTAAATTACTTTGAGAGACTACTTGGGGCAGAAGAGGAGCATATACATTTGAAAAATAATAAAATAAAATAAATGGAAAGAGTCTGAATGTGTATTCAAAATTATTTAGGTTGGTGGTGGGTTGGTTAGTTGTCAGATATCAGATGTGTTCAGAAATTAATTTATTTTCTCATGATTTATCTTCTGAAATGACATACTCTTATTATGCTTATGTAAAAGTGCATTAAAGGTTTATTAAATAATCATAGAAATATATGCCATAGCCATGACTTATTTCCTTCAAAAACATACATCCTGCTCTTTGTGAATTTGAGCACTCTGGACAGCTTTTAGTAAAGCAGTGATAAAAATTAAAATGAGTTAAAATATACAAGCAGTACCACAATATTCATAAACAATATGAAAATATTTATAAAAACCAGCAGACTGATAACGTTTCAACAGCCCACTTTAAAAAATGTGAGAGGTTAGCCCCTGTGAACCTCTCTTGAGAGGAAGCACCTCCACAACTGCAGGGCCACCACTAAAAAGGTGCTCTCCATGTAAGGATCAATCTGACCTCCATCAAAAAAAGAACATGGAGCCAGCCCTCATTAAACGGGGGTTTATTCCCTGGCTGTGCTTTGCTAGGAGTCGTCAGTCCTAAAAGAAAGAGCCCCTGGAAACAATTATAATGGTGAGGGTAGATCTTGATCTCAGTTGACTGCAGTGGGATTTAAACACTGACTTTAACAGGAGCACCTTCCATTAAAAGACAAACAAGAAAACTTACTAGGTGGAAAAGAAAACAATCAATTAATGAGAGATGTAATTATAAAGGCATTAAATCATTCTGCAGAATGTTGCCTCAACTATCTTAATGGCAGGCCATGGGTTTTTAATTTTAAAAAAATCCTTGAGCTTTGTTGATTACATTGATTTACTTTACTTTGCTTCAGTAATATTCATTTTCCTCTCCTGGGATGTCAGGGTTTGGGGTCAGGGAGCAGGACATTTTCTCCAGCCAAAATAGAACAATTGTGTGGTGAGCGGGTGAGAGAGTCTAGTAAAGACTACGTTTCCAGAGGCGTGAAAACACTCTTGTCCATCTCTTGTTAAGCTCACTTCCCACCACTCTTGTTATGAGCAAACCAGTTTTTCTGGGCCTTTGAAGGATCTCAAGAAATGCCTACTAAAACCTTGGCAGAATCTGCACTACTGCTTTATAACGGCATTGAAGTGCACTGACAACTGTTGGGGCCCATGACACATTCCATATACTGTTTTTAACTGTCTTATATCCTGCTTGGTGTAGATCTGGCACTCAGAACTATAGCCATCACTTCTTTTGTACAAGCTATTTTTATTTATTTAGAGAGTAACCCTATTAGGCTGACCATATGAAAAAGAGGAGAGCACGTCTGTATCTTTAACAGCTGTACTGAAAGAGGAATTTCAGCAGGTGTCATTGTTATGCATGCAACACCTGTTGAAATATCTTCTTCATCGCAATAGTTAAAGCTGCAGGACCCCTGCCCTCTTGACCAGATACAAAAGAGGGCAGGGCTCCTGCAGTTTAAACTGTTGTGATGAAGAGGGAATTTCACTAGGTGCTGTATGCATACAAATGACACCTGGTGAAATCCTCTTTTCTATACACATGTTAAATATATGGAGCCCTGTCCTCCTTTTCATATGGTCACCCTAAAACCTTTGGTCCTGGGAAAGTATCCCACAGACCATAGGATTCTCTGAAATCCCCCTCTGAGGCTGTAGACACTATTAAGAAGGGGCACTCAGGTATCCAATCTCTCCCACCACCCTCTCACAGCTACTGCAGAAAGAACTGAGCTGGCTGCTTCCCAAGACTGCAAAAGTGCCCTCTGAGAAAAGGAAAGGGGTGGGGTATTCTAGTGGCCATGGAAGGGATGGGATGGGAGGCCAGGATACACAGAATCCCATGTCCTCTCTAGCCCCAGGGCCATGTAGAAAAACAAACATGGAGAAGTCAGTGAAAATTGCGTCTGTCCTCCGCCCCGCCCCCTCTGCTGGCAGCAATTTGGCAGGGCATTAGATACATGGAAGCCTCTGAGTTTGGAGATTTTATTTTATTTTTTATTTATTTATTTATTTATTTATTTATTTATTTATTTATTACATTTCTATACCGCCCAATAGCTGGAGCTCTCTGGGCAGTTCACAAAAATTAAAACCATTCAAAGTATAAAACAACAGTATAAAACCATAATATAAAATACAATATAAAAGCTCAACCAGATAAAAACAGCAGCAATGCAAAATTACAAATTTAAAACACCAAGTTAAAATTTACTTATAGACTGTTAAAATGCTGGGAGAATAAAAAGGTCTTCACCTGGCATCTAAAAGCATATAATGTAGGTGCCAAGCGAACCTCCTTAGGGAGCTCATTCCACAGCCGGGGTGCCACAGCAGAGAAGGCCCTCCTCCTCGTTTAGGCCGCCTTTTAGGATACAAAGCCCTCTCAAGCCAAACAGGCATCCCATTCCAAACAGGCAGGAGATCAAGGCCTTAGCTAGACCTAAGGATTATCCCAGGCAAATGGAGGGGTCCCTACCTGCTCCCGGGATCCCCTGTGTGTCATTTGGATGCACGGGGATGATCCTGGGACAATCCTGGGACATAGATCTGGTCTAGCCATGGCCCAAGTTCCAAAGGCAGCCATGTTCAGGAAGGGAGTAAGAGATTAGCTTGGTAGCATCCTGTCTATGGAGTCAGATTAAAATATCACACTCTATGTTTGGCTTTTGATAAGACGTAATAGAGCCAGATTTTTGTCAGCAGGAGTTAGCTGAGGGAGTGGTAAATCAGTTTATAGTGCAGCCTAGGGGCACCATTGAGGAACACAATTCATTCTTCAAGTCTTGTAGTTGTTACTGGTGGCTAGTAAGGAAAGTGCTAGAGCTACGGTGGTCCTGTGTTCTACTTTAGAGAGGACAGTCCTCTGTTTGAAGAGCTGTTAAAGGACAGACCTCTGTTTCAAGGTGGCTTCTCTTTGAAGGATTTCCATTCCAAGCCAGGTTTAAAGTGGGGGAAAAAACCTTTAAGAAGGGAGAGCCAGCAGGGGCCTTGAAGTTATTAATCAACAGTGAGCACCTGGACAGGAGACTGAGCAGGCAAATATATCACCTAGTCAGTCTCTGCCACTATGGTGAAATACATTGTATTTCTATTCAAATTATAATTATTTCTAAATTTTCATCTATACATATAACTAGCATAGATAAATGTGATGCAAATTAGTGCCGCCTTTTTTGAATAATGCATTTCCTCTTTTTTAGTGATGGCTAAGTGGCCACACTTGGAACCCTGGCCCTGCATGCCCAACTAGGCCTGCAATGCCTCCCCTTGGACCACAGATGCCTCTGTAGAGTCCCCCTCCAGAAGCCCCCTTCCCCTAGAAGTGGCTCCATGCCCCATTCAATTTTCCTTATCAGGAAGGCTGTGTGGCAGATGGAGCTGGATTTCTGCACCTCTTGCCCTTTCCCAACAGGAGTGTGCGTTTGAGAGAGGTGTGTGTGCCATGTTGGGGTCTGGCCATGGTGGCATGAGGCTCATGGGAACTTTCCTGGGTAGCAATCTGGTCCTTGAATTGAAAAAGGTCCCCCAATTTTGTGCCAGACCATGGCTGCTAGGAAACCTGGTTTGAGACATCTTGAGGGCCATACAAGTCACAACATTAAATGTGTTATTAGCAACAACATCAGGCTTCTTCTTCTTCTTCTTCTTCTTCTTCTTCTTCTTCTTCTTATTATTATTATTATTATTATTATTATTATTATTATTATTATTATTATTCACACACACATGAATATCAAGTGCAGGAGCTGGTAGGCCTTGACTTCCATGAGGGAAGGGCAGCCTAACTCTTCCCACTCCTCACCCCCACTATGGTCTTGACAAAATCCCCGACCTGCTATTAGCCTTGGAAGAGAGGCTCCCATCGGCGCCATCTTATGGCAGCAAATTCCATACATGCAGCTTCATTAGCATGTTTAGGACTGCAGCTGGATTCTACCCAAGAGGGACTTTGGGGCATAATTAGGGTTTCTGCCCATGTGACATGCAGGAGAATCACTATGTATGCAGCAGCTGTAGACTGCACAGCCCATAATCCAGTGCAGCTCAGAGGGATGCATACATGCAAACACATCCAAGGCCTGCTCATTGCTAAAAAGAAGTATCGTAGCCTGGAGAGGAATAGCCAGGATTCAGATAGCCAGCCACACATATTTTCCATAGAAAATCTGCACACAAAGTAAGTGAAATTTATGATGGGGTACTGGTGAGAGGTGGGGGACTTGCACAGCCCTGTTCTATCCATCCAGGCATTTGGGGACAAGATAAAGGTGATGGAGGGCTGAGGTTTTTTGTTTGCTTCCCTTTAGCTGTGTCTTCCTATAATCATCCTTAATCCTTCACCTGTATGTGTGTTTCTGTGTGTGTGTGTGAAAATGATACATTTCTTCCAATATGAAAGATCAGAGTCGCTCCTGGCATCGTCTTCTATTTTCCTCCTTTTGTTCTTTGACTGCCTAATCCCCCCTCCCAACCCTTCACTTAATAGTTATTCATGAGTATTTGGTGCTTTCAGAGCCACCAGGAGCAGCTGCGTATGATCTGATGGAATTCACTGAGAAGCGGAGACGTCTTTTCATCTGTTCATCCCAGCCAGCTCTGTGGCTGACAAGCATCTGGTGCTTTGGATTGGGCTCCAAACCCAGAGGTATTAACATGCAATTCTTGGTCATGTGCAACTGAACACATGGATGGTATGTGATCAAAACTCTATGGCTTTGTTAACACAAACACCCTTCTTGTCTCAAAGCAACCAAAGGAAGAGGGAAAGAGCAAAGCAATATTAACATTGCAGGGAATGAAAAATAAAAGAAAGCGTAGAGAGTCAGAGGGAGGAGGGAGGAGGGAGGATTGAAAAATAGATCTTAACATTTGTATAGACCAATGTCTGCATATGAACAAATGCTGTGGCTCAGTCTCTGAAAATGAGCTGCTTTGGGACTCAGCTGTACCTGGGTAGAAAGCAGCCTGAGAGACCCATGGATCTGAGTTCCCTGGAGGAAGTATGGGATATAGATAAATAAATCAGCCAGGACAGATGATCAAGTAAAGGCAGACAGACTGTCAGAAGTGTGGTGAGGAATATTGGAAGGTTTGTAGCTCAGTGACAGAGCACCTGCATTGTGTGCAGAATGTCCCAGTTTGGTTCCTGGCATCTCCAGGAGCTCATCTACACCAAGCAGGATATTCCACTATGAAAGCAGTATGAAAGTGGTATATAAAAGGCAGAAGCCACGCTACTGCTTTATAGTGGTACTGAAGTTCACTGACAACTGTTGGGGAACATTGACACCTCTACACCAAGCAGGATATAACACCGTGAAAGTGGTATGAAAGCAGTATATGGTCTGTGTTATGGGCCCCAACAGTTGTCAGTGCACTTCAATACTGCTATAAAGCAGTAGTGCGGCTCCTGCCCAGGTAGGGCTGGGGAAGGCCCCAGTCTGAAACCTGGAGACCGGCTGTCAACAGTGTAGAGACAATACGGAGTAGATGGACCAATGCTCTGAACTGGTGTAAGGCAGTTTCCTATGTTCCTGCAGGATCAGACCAAGGGATAATTTAGTCCAGCATCCTGTTCCTAGCAGCTGTTTGGAAACTCACAAGCAAGACATCGAAGTGACTTCTATCCTCCATGGCTGTTACATATCTCTGAAGAAACAAACACTAGAGAGGCCAATTGGCCTGAAGGGCAACTGCAGTTCTAAGGGAGAAGTGTGGATGCCCCTGGGCTTCTGCAAGGAATTCCCATGTCACCAGTGCCACCCCCTCCCATTATACCGCAGTAGATTAAGAGAGCAGATTAGAACGATAGGAGGAGAGAAAGGAGATAATCTTCTTCTGTAGATACTAGCAGTGCCAGCTCCAGGTTTGGGGGGGGGCTCATGGATAAGACACTGTCAATGCCCCCTCCCTCAGTGAGATTGTCTTCTCACTGCTATTGTCACCAGCTGCTATTGCTCCTCACCCTCTTTCTCACCATTGCTCCCACTTGCAGTGGCACCTACTGCTCCTCTTTCTTTTCACCACCATTATCTGGGCCAGAGTGAGAGGCAAGTGAACAAGCAGGCTGCAATGGTGAAGAAGAGGAGCAAGTCCAGGGGGCTCTTTTCAGTGGGCTCCTACAGGGGTGTGGGCCATTGGCAGGTGCCTGACCATGCCTACCCTCGATGTTGGCCCTGGGTATTAGTTCATGTATTCTCTACAGTCCAGTTGACAGAGCTGAAATGGGTTTCATTAGATGACTTCCATAATAAAAGCTATGAATTCTGCAATGGGAACCCTTAGAAGCAGCAATCAGAGTTGATTGTGCAAATACATACATGTGTTGTTGTTGTTGTTAGTCCACCATTGCCAAGAAGGACAATAATGACTTACAGTTGAAAAGTTGTGGGTAGTTCAGTCTGTTGCTTTATAACAAGGCTGGACAGACCTCAGGCTTGTGGGATCTACTTTGTTGTGTGTGTGTGTGGGGGGGTGAGGATTAGTAGAACCCAGAGGTCCACCATCTGGAGCCAGGTGCAAAATAGAGGCTTAGGCAGGCAGGGAGGTATGTGCTAAGCATTAAAGGAACAGGGTGGCTGTAAGCACATGCTGAGCCCAGGAATTTATTATCAGTATCTGAACCAAGCTCACAAGTTTCTTCACACAAAAAATCCACTCCTGGTTGTCCACCAAGCATCATTTTTCAGCAACCTACCTGGGGGGAAAGGGAGCCACGTTTTAGTCATTGCAATAGTTAAAACAATCCTTGCTGATCTACTGAATATCACCCAGAGATCTACAAGTAGATCCCAATCTATCTTCTGCCACCCCGTTTTACAAAATATGTCTGGGGTGAGATGGAGCAGACACTACTAGAAATGTTCCACAGTGCATGCATGTTTTCCTGTTGCTGGTTTAATATTCAGATGTATTCATAGCTAATTGTAGGTTTCTGTTTTGCATCACTGGAAAGTTACCGTATCACTGGAAAGTTATACTTGGATATGCATAGCCTCACAATCTGTAATAGCAGCTGAGAGAAATGAAAACTTTTTGCCCTGTCAAAGGCCACAAAGACCTGTCATAACTTAGAGGAGGCGGGAGCGGTCTGGGAATGGGACCCACAGCACCCACGTTTCAAGCTTCCAGAGAACATACACATCAGATAACTCTCTCTGTAACTGATAAGTGAGAAAAACCAGAGGAAACAGGCCAGCAAGAATTCCCACACATGCATAAGATCTGGAGTCCTGTCTGCATCAGAAGATATCACCATGGCTTTCTGACCACCCAGTGTTTTCATAGCTGAACTGAGATTTGAACTGGAGATTTCCAGCTCACATCTCAGGTTCTTTACCCCCATCTTGGCTCCGTAGAACAAGAGCACATCCCTTGACCTATCCAGTAGCCAACAAATCTGGTGTGTTCATTAAAAGACTCCGCAAAGCATTGCCTCACAAGGGGAGAGGGCTGTAGCTCAGTGGTAAAGAACCTGCTTTGCATGTGGAAGTCCCAGGTTCGATCCCTGGCATTTCGATGCAGGGCTGGAAAAACTCCTGCGTAAAACCCTGGAGAGCCTCTGCCAATCAGTGTCAACAATACTGGGTTTGATGGGCCAATGGTCTGACTCAGTACAAGGCAGCTTCCTATGTAACCAGTGCCAGCTCCAGGTTCTGAGGAATCCTCTGGTAAGATGACCTCAGTGCTCCTCACCAACATTGCCCATTCACTTGCCCTCTTCTGCTGCTGGGCCCAACACCATTTTCCCTTCTCATTGCAATTGCCCCTTGCCCACACTTCCGCTGCGCTAGCAGGGTCAGAAGCAGCAGGGCCATAGTTCTCCGGTGATTGGCAATAGCTCCCCCCGTCCCAATGGCAGGCCTTAGCGGGTGCCTGATGATGCCGATCCAAATGCTGGCACCAGCCAGTATATTAGTCTGATTATGCAAACAAAACCTGTGTTAGGCATCATCTACACCAAGCAGGATATTGCACTATGAAAGTGATATGAAAGCGGTATATAAAAGGCAGGAGCCATACCAAGCAGTGCACTTCAATACCTCTATAAAGCAGTAGTGTGGCTCCTGCCTTTTATATACCACTTTCATAATGCAGTATCCTTAGTCTGGCTCCTTGGATCCTACCACCATAAGCATACAGAAGAGTCCATGTGCTCTACCACCAAGCCATAGCCCTCTGCTTCTGCTCCAGGTATGTGCAACTTGTGGGCCTCTAGATGTTTTGTCCTACAACTCCCACCAGCCCTAGCCAGCTTATCCAATGAAGGATGATGGGAGTTATAGGCCAAAATAAAAAATCTGGAGGGCCTCAAGTTGCCCACCCAGTGCTAAACCTTATACTAAGGGCCCATATATCTGACCCATCAGTCTCATTTGCCACTATTCGTAGCAGAGTTAAAACTAATGTTACATAAATTCAAAATTCAGCAAATGTTTAATTTTCCATACTCAAATATCAAGTACTAATTCAGATTTTAAGATCTTTGTGTTTTAGGGAAAACTCCTGTGGTCAAAGTTGTGCATATTTCATGCTTTAAATTAAAAAAAAAAGTTTTGCCCCCAGGTGGTCCAAATTCTATGCCTAAAAGGCCCATTCCCAGCCAACTGGAGACCTTATTCAGAAAGCCTCCTCTCACACTAGCTTCTAATATAGACTTTAAAGCAGCCTTCCACAATCTGGCATCTTCCAGACATTTTGGACTACAACTCCCATTATGCCCAGCCGGCATGGCCAATTGTAAAGGTGATGGGAATTACAGTCAACACACCTAGAGGATGTTGGAGAAAGATGTCATTTAAAGCTTAATTTCAAAACCATAAATTTGGGTAGAAACTGGTTTCTTCTGCTGCATGATTTTTTGTTTTGTTTTTTTGTTTAAGTGAAAGCTGAAATATTTGTAGGCTAAATTCTGCACCCAATACCGCATTTATAGTGTTTACTCAGAAGTAATCTCACTATCTCTGAGGAGGCTTCCACCCAGGTAAGTGGGTTTAGGATTGCGGCCTTGGTACTTCTTCTGCGTTCCGATGGTATTGCAACATACAGACATAAATGTATAATTTGAGAAAGAGGAGGGGTGGGGTGGGGGGAATTCCACATGCATGTTTGAAATCTGAAAATATAAGCCAGAGTTTTGGCCTCATATTAGTTTATAGAATCATAATTGGAAAGGAATGAGATCAAAGGACCATCTGGCCCAAACTTCTGTTCCAACCCGCACAGAGCAACCAACATGGGCAGAGAACAGGTTTGTCACAGAAAGTTGCAGATAGCTCCAGAGTCCAGAAGACCTTTGCACGGAGGCCAAGTCACGTATTACAGGGTTGGCCAGTAAAATTTATCCTGCTCACCCGCCTCATTCGCAGCAGAAGGGAACACCCTTTCCTGCAATCAGGAATCAGAATGCTGTGACAGTTACCATCTGGAATTCCACATTCATTCACCTCTCAAAGTATGTACAACCTTGGCCCAGAGTTTCTTTGCAGTGTGTCGACTTGCACCAGAGTCCTGGAGTTCCTCAGAAATGTAGATATGGCTCTCGTTAGTGTTGCCTTTGCATACATCTAGAAGCTGGGTGCTTCAAAGGTGCTGTCTTTTTAAGTCGCTTGTTAATAGGCTTTGGGCTTGTGTTTCTACTGTAACTATAATTAGTGTGGGGAGGGGAAAGGGGGGTGATCTTTGTTTACTTAGGCAGAAGGCTTTAAGATAAATGACAGCTCTGAAGATGCTTTTCAACACTTCATAAATCAACTACCAGCTGCCCAGTTTCAGTGGAGAAATGTCTTGTGTGCTTTTCTCCTCCTTCTCTTTCTTCTTCTTCTTCTTCTTGAATATATATATATATATATATATATATATATATATATATATATATATATGAACTTTGGAGAGACTGCAAAGAGAGAGGGAAAATGAAGATAGGGAGGGGAGGAAAAGAGGGGAAATGACTTCATTCTTTTGAAAGCCTGGCTGCATTTGAAATGAAAACTGATTGCTTCATTTCAGTTTTGTGAATTAAAAGCTGTTAGAGGCAACCATGGAAAGCAGGGGAGACGCAGACGCCCGGCAGACAGGCTGACGGCTTGGCTCGCCCTCCTGTGTGGTGACAGGGGGTATTTTCGGCCTTCAGTTTCATGCTTTTTTCCACTGTCTCACTCAACATGTCTGGAGATTTATAGGCAACTTTATTTTTAAGCAGGGTATTTATAGTTTATTGCCATCCTCTGTCTCTCCTGTGAGTTCCTAGGCCAAAGTCATGGTCTGTCGGGGCAAGTTGGGTTCTTAGTGGCTGGTAGGCCACAGAGGTGGCTATTCTGGTTAATTTGTGCCTCCACAACTTCTGACCTGATCACAGCCTGCCAGTTTTGTGTGGTGGCCTATCAAGAGTATGGTAAAACTCCTCGTGTTGGATCCAAATTTATGCTGGATCAACTGCGCTGATGGAAGTAGACTTTCCAACCTCCCTCTTCCCCAAGGCAGCCCCTCCTGCCTTGAGGAGGTGGGTGGTGAAAATGCTACAGAGAGACTGTTTGCACAACACGACAGCCCACCATGGGATATTTAACCCATGGTAAGGCTGCAGTGCATGCAGGGTGTGTGTCGCCACCATTTTGATTATGCAACCCCCACTTGGGGGCTGTCATGTCACATGTAATAATATGAAAGAACTGATGGATTTGGCCTGGATGGGGTGTGTTTTCCGGGAGGAGCCAGGAAGTAGTTGAGGGCAACACCCACTGCTTCTGGCCTGAGGAGAGAGAGGCCACAGCTTTAAACAGCTCTGTGGAAAAGGCTTTGCTTAAATAAAGCTTAGGTTTGTTTGGAAGACAGAGTCTGTTTGAATCTGTGGGGGTGCAGTCCACAACCTTTGAAACATCATGCAAACCTGGCGACCATGGGTCATGCAAAGATTGTTCAACCCTCACATAATCCATGCTCTCTGGGTTCACATTACACTATAACCCCTATGGATGCGAAGTGGCATCCATAGGTTCTGAAGCTTGTCATGGGTTAAATAATGAGGTCCTTGAGTACTGTGGAGGGAACATATGGTGGCAACTTATGCATTGCTAAAAAGAGAGGAAATGCATCTCCAGAAAAGAGGGCACTGATTTGCATTACGTTTACATCTGCTTATAGAGAGAGAGATGTGAACCGCTCAGGGAGCTTCGACTACTGGGTGGTATAAAAATGCAATAAATACATAAATGAATAAATGCAAATTTAGAAATAATTACTATAATTTAAATAGAAATAGATTACAACACACCATAGTGGGGAAGATTGACTGAGGGCTCATCTACACCAAGCAGGATATTCCACTATGAAAGTGGTATGAAAGTGGTATATAAAAGGCAGGAGCCACACTACTACTTTATAGCGGTATTAAAGTGTGCTGACAACTGTTGGGGTCCATGACACATACCATATGCTGCTTTCATGGTGTTATATCCCGCTTGGTGTAGATGTGTCATGGGCCCCAACAGTTGTCAGTGCACCTCAGTACCACTATAAAGCAGTACTGTTGATCCTGCAGTGCACTTCAATACTGCTATAAAGCAGTAGTGTGGCTCCTGCCTTTTATGTACTGCTTTCATTCTGCTTTCACAGTGGAATATCCTGCTTGGTGTAGATGAGCCCTAAGTGACTTGTATGGTTGCTCAGTCTGCTGTCCAAGTGCTAAGTGTTGATGATTGTAGAGGATTGCAACTTCATGGACCATTTGCCTTTAAACCAGACTTGGAGTGGACACCTACGAATAGAGGACTGTCCTCTAACAGCTCTTCAGGTAGAGGATTGTAAAGTGGGACACATGGCCACCTTAAAAGAACCCCCAAATTAAGCAAGATCTTCTGCAAGGGAACTCCTTCCTCTCATGGAAGGCAGATCCTGGATGCAACCCATCATGGTTCTGACTGCATATGACTGACAAAACAAAACAAAAACAAAACAGAGCAGATTATTAAGCACCATATATATATATATAGAGAGAGAGAGAGAGAGAGAGAGAGAGAGAGAGAGAGAGAGAGAGGTAAATCTCAGAAAGCAGTTTGCATTTTTAAGTTTACATTTTAAAGTAAAGCAGTTTACATTTTAAACCTCAGAAAGCAGTTTACATTTTAAAGCATCATTAATAACTATGTAATATAATAGTAAAGACATGAAAACAAAAGGATTTTTTTTTTAAAAAAAAAAAGTCAGCTCTCTTCTCCCCTCCAACAAGATGGCCCTCTAGTAACCTGGACAATATGCAAAACGTAGGTGGAACAGATTTAACAAAATCTGTATATGCCTAGATGCCACCTAAGAACCATATGCTGCATTGACTTCCATGAAAGTAAAGCTTGGATGTAAATGAAATAAATAAATATGCTCCTCCTGGCAACCTGGAGGACATGCCACAACAGATCATAGAGCTACTCAGTTGTCTATGTTAGCAATTTGAGTTTTGAACTTTGGAAATTCAACTTTGAAGTATACATAAAAAGCATTAGTCCTGTTGACTAATTTTATGCTGAACAAATTCAGTACTTTTGTACTTCCCCCTGCTAGAATTACTAAATCCTACAAAAATCCAGCTATGAGAATATTGAAAAATGTTCTATTCAGAATAATATTAATTTGAATATTTGCAATGAATTTGAGAATGATTCCACGGCAAAATTATTTCTGATTTAGTTATTTGTTTTAAGCAAAGTTCATTTTTGGAGAACAAAAATAGTCCATTTTGTAAGGCCAGAAATTTGCATGATTTAATTGATCTGCTTAAACACACACACACACACTGTTAATTAATCATAGCATTTAATCAGTTAAAACTTGTAATACTGTTCTTGTGAGATTTGAGAACTTGGGACTAGAAGAAAGGACCAGAGGGAGCCAAACAAAATGCAAGTGGTGACAGTTTATCTAGTGACAACTTAGTGTTCATTATGAGGGCTTCTTGTTTTTTATCTGTGCCTTGTCTGCAGAACAAGGTGTCCCGAAAGCCAATTGTCAGTTTGGAGAAGCTGCATCAGGCTGGACATGAGCATTTAGTGCCTCCTTCTATTTAGCTTCTGGCTGACAAGTATAACTCCCTCCTAATCAACTTCCTGCTTTTCCCTGGATTTAGAATCATTTGTTTGGAAGATATCCAAATTCCACCTTAGCCAACCCCCTTGCCCGCAATGCAAGCTCAAGCATCCAAGTCAACTCAGGCAGCCCAGTCCATACTATGCCATAAACAGATGGTGCACTTCAGATAAGGCTCTACCTGCAGAACAAACTGCTCTGGATGACTCTAATGAAAGAGCCTAGTCATGTGGTGCAGGGAGAGACAAAAAAGAAACTCTCATGACCACCCCCTTTCCTCCCCACCCCCAAACTCCCCAAATCTAAGGGCCAGTAGCCAATATGACCTGAGAGACAATTCCTTCGTGCACATGAACATAATTATTACTCAGCCCCTCTGAACAAAACCTATCATTTTAGTTATCCCAAAGGAAGTTGCATTGCAATTCTATGCCACACAACTGATGGCAGATAGAGAAAGAACTGCCGCTCTCCCGCCCCCCCCCACCCTCTGTGTGTGTGTGTGTGTGTGTGTGTTGGGGGAGCAGATGTTGTGAGAACTAAAAACACACCCTGACCCCAGCCAGCTACAACTGAGCACCCCCAGAAACAACAACAGCAACAACAACAACAACAACAACAACAACAACAACAACAGGGTCTCCTTCATAATGGTATTCCTCTCTTTTTGCTCCCATGTTTGTTGTTCTGGAGTCCCACATTTTTTTCCAGGGAAATATTCCAGAATGCAGCAACTAGGCTGCTAACTGGTGCACAGTATTGTGTTCATATCACTAGCAATACTGAAAGATCGGCACTGCTTGTCAATTGTTTTCCAGGCTCAATTGAAGGACTTGATGATAATCTCTGAAATTTTAAATCCTATGCATCTTTAGATGGAAAATAAAGGCCTACAACTTCCAGAATGTCCCAGCCAGCATGGCTCACTGTGGAATGCTGGGAGTTAAAGGATTTTGAAGGATTGTACCTTAAACGACTTAGGGCCTGGCTATCTGAGGGACCTCATATCCCTGGGCTCCTCTACATCAAACAGGATATTACACTATGAAAGCAGTCTATAAAAGACAGGAGCCACGCTACTGCTTTACAGAGGTATTGAAGTGCACTGACAACTATTGGGGCTCATGACACATACCATATACCGCTTTTATATCACTTTCATAGTGTTATATCCTGCTTGGTGTAGATGTGTCATGGGCCCCAACAGTTGTCAGTGCCCTTCAATACCGCTATAAAGCAGTAGTGTGGCTCCTGCCTTTTATATACCACTTTCATTGTGGAATATCCTGTTTGGTGTCTCCCTGTGTGAACTTGTTTAGTTATTAAGATCAGCAGGAGAGGACCTTTTGAAGACACCCTTACTTGCAGAGGCCCATTTCTCAGGCCCATAGGAACAGGCTTTCATTTGTGTTGCTCTCAAGGAAGGGGTCAAGACACATCTTTTAACTTGGTTTTTAAATTGTTGTCATGGTTTTTAATGTTGTTTTCAATATCTTACTATGTTTAGATTTGATTGTGTTTTCAACCCTTTGTAAACCCCCTTGATTGATCCCAGAAAAGCTGTATAGAAATGCAATCAACAATAATGATAATACTTCAATCGCCATTCAACTTCCTTCTCAAAACTCTTCACTATTTCCACACTTAAAGAACAGAAATCCCATGCATCCAAAGCAGGCTCTTCTTGTGAGAGCAGCCAAGAGGCCAAGATAAATGGAGCAGCAGCTTCACCCCTTGTCCAATGTGGTTGCAGACAGAAACCAGGTGGTGGTCGAGAATCTTTCATCTTCTGTAAACAATCTCCCATTTTAAGCTGAAAGAGCTTCAGGCTGAGGTGTAGGATTAAGAAAACGATACTTTCTTGTCCAACCTGCCTAGAGAGCTAAAGGGCAGTAGTGATAACACACTGATGGCAAAAAGAAGATGCTTTGGGGAATTTAGCCATTACTCAACAGTGGTTCACTGGCCCTACTGAAAGAACATCTGATATCTAAACAGATCCCGTCCTCCAAGAGAGCTTGGAAACTTCAGCGGTGAAATATTTGATGCCCTTGTTTGATAATACAATTTTGGCACTCCCACCAGTGTTCAGCTTGTAGGGCTACCGGAGCAGGAAGGGGGTAGTGCTCATTTGACACATTGTGAATCACAGATGGGGAAAAGTTTTGGTCTGAAAAATGTATACTCTGGTCTTAGTTCAGACTTGCTACATATTAGACCAAAGGTCCATCCTATGCAATATTCTAATGGAAGCTGGCCAGTTGTCTTCGGGAAAATCACCAACATGGCATAATGGAAATAGCCAGCCTCTATAATTTGTCTCCAGTGTTTGGTAATAATGCCCTTGAATATGGAGGTTCCATTTTCAACTTTGTCTGTTGATAACCGCTGATAAACCCTTCTTCCATGAATGTTGTCCTTTCCATTAGGAAAGTCATCTATGCTAGTAGCCCTGCACAATAATCTCTAGCCATTAATTCCACGCAATGATTTTGCACTGCATGAAGTATGTATTTTGTTTGTCCTGAACCTACTGCTGATCAGTGTCACTGGATGGCAGTTGTGTTTTTGAGTAAGACACATTTTTGCTGCATTCGCCCTTTGTTCACCATTCATAATTCTGTAGAACAGATCTTGTCAGACTGTCTAATGCTTGGCATTTTTTAATGTGCTCTTATCTTAGAGCCACGGTATAGTTATGCTAGTGGCCCTGCACAATGTACTCCTCTCTTAAACCGGGGGGCTATCTAAACGCATGAGAAGCCCCGGGGTGGGTACGAGGTCATGGTGGATTGATTATACGACCCAGCAGCCACTGTGCACCCATCCAAAGGCTTTCCAGTGAAGCTACAGATGAAAAAGTCAGGGAATTACCCTGACTTTTTTCTCCGGAGCGAGGAGAATACAGCGTATCCACCATCTAGCCTCACTCCAGAGTCGTGGCTGGGCGGATGGTGACCATTGATTGGCCACCATCTGCCTGGGCAAGGGGTGGGTCAGTGAGCCTAATGGCCACTAGAAAGCCCACGCTGTCTCCTCCAGATTATCTTTGTCAAGATTACTCACTGCCACCCTGCACCAGCAATACTGTGAGGTTTGGCGGCACAGAAGCCCTAACTCAGTGCTGTGAAGACAGCCCCCAGGGGTGGAAAACCTGTGTCCCCCAGATGTTGCTGGACTACAACTCCAACCATCCCCAACCATTGACCATGCTGATTTGTGCTGGAGTCCAGCAACATCTGGACTGTCGCAAGTTCCCCAACTCTGGTTTAGGCCATTTTTCCCTTAGGAAAATGTTTCATCTCCCACCACAAATAATTGTAGTTGCCTTTTTCTACACCTTCTCCAGCTCTGCTGGGTCATATTTCAAATTTCAAATGTAGATACCCCATAAATTTAGATCATGGCATGTGGCTTGCTTTCTGTGACATATTTTGACTTGCAGGAGGCCATACGCAAATAAAGGTTTTTCCTTAGATTAACAGTTATCTGATCCTGTCTTCAATATGCTCTTGTATTATGAAAACTTGCATGCTATCTGATAATTGTGTCCAATGCAGAATCCCCCCCATCATTATAAAATAATAATAATAACTATACCATGTATGCTTAGTTGGGAGTAAGTTCCACTGAACTCAGTAGGAACTTAGATATATATGTTTGCACCACCGTTCATACACTGTTGGCCAAGCTGTTGCCACTTCAGTAGTAGTCCTTCTTCTGAAGCAGGCATTGGTGTTATCAGTTTGATGATTACAATCACACCTTTTACTTGTGAAACTTCAGATGAAAAAGGTGCAAGAGCTGCAAAGGACAGGGACTATAAATATGTTTAAAATGTTTTCTGGTCTTTCTCAAACATTTCACCCCAGCAAAGGCATTTACACTTTGATAACCTCTTGGACTCCAAAGAGGTTGTTGAGACTACGTTCCTTTTTCTTTTAAAGCAACCAACTTACAACCAGTCCTTTCCTTCTCTGTTATGCAGCATTATTGGGGAGAAGGAAGGGTTCTTTCCCAAGAGCTCTGTGTTTTTCTCTGGTTTAGGGGCAGAATTATGTTAGGAAGTTTTAGTTTACAAAGGTACTGAAAATTCTCTGTCATTTATTTACCAAGTATAGTGGAATGTATCAAGATACAGCAATCTCTAATACTTATTTTCTCAGAACTTTACAATTGCTTGTATTTTTCTGCCCTGAATAAATCACACACACAAATTCAGTTCTTTGCCTAAATATGATTTATTTTAAATAAACAAATAAAAAAGCAAACAAATCTGCCTAAATTGGGCTTGGAAGAGAACCAAGTTGAACAAGTATGTGGGCACTTCCAGACAGTGGGCTCCTTCTAGCACTACCAATCAGAAGTAGAGATGTAAAATGTCTGTAAATTTTGAAGCCCTGGGGGGAAAAAAAAAGTTTCCCGCCCCTTCCCCCCGGTTTTGCCTGTTAATGAGGAGCAGGCAAAAAATAATTTAAAACAGCAACAACAGAGGAAACTATCAACATTAGTAACAAAAAAAAATTATTTATGTCTCCACTAGTCCTCCGCAGTGTCAAGTGGACATAAAGCACCCATTCCCATAAAAAGAAATGAGAAAAAGGGGGGGGGGAACCAAGATTCAATGAATATGCATGAAATTTAATCAGACTCATTTTCTGACCTATAGTTACCACTGTCAGTTTCAGTCTCTGCTTCAGTGGCAGTGCCCCCTAGAGGCAGAAATGCCTCTTGCTTTTGCATTTGAGAGTTGTAGTCTCATTTTGCAACCTAGGACTTGCTTGTCCTCGGTGCACAGAAATTGTAATAATCTAATACTGTACATAGTTTTTAGAAATCAATTGGAGAAGTAAATATCTGAACACCTTGTCTTAAACATTTTATTCATCATGCTAAAATAAAACATCCCAGAATCCATTTTCTTCATTGTTCCAATTTTTCAGGACTCCCCCCCCCTCAAAGGCTTTGGGGAAAAACAGGAAAAAATGGTTTCCCCTGATTTTTTCTGGTTTTTTTCCAGGCCTTCACATCTCTAATCGAAAGGTATTGTGTACCAATTTCATCTTTTGTTCCATAAGGCACAATCCTATGCCTGTTTAGACAGGAAAAAAATCCTTCAACTCCCAGCATTCCCCAGCCAGTAATGCCCAGTGCTGGCTGGGGAATACTGGGAGTTGTACGGCTTTTTTTCTGTCTAAACGTACAAAGGATTGCACACTTAATGGATTTTCTGCAGATGGAAAAAAATGGAAGAAATGGTGGGAAAATATGGAAGGGTTACAAGTTGAAAATGATGTTGTCTGGACCTGAATACAATTCCGTGAATGAGGCAGGATGACTGCAGGATAAAAGCCTCATCTGTAAGTAGCCTGATTGTAAAATATTGATACATTTAATATATATCTTTCCTGAAGAGTCACAAGTGTACAAAATGTTGTTCAATTTTAATAGATGTGGTGGGATGCACATGCATAGTCATGATTAAAGTGGGAAAACTTCAGAGTACATGCTACCAAATGTCAACGACAGAAGGATATTTGTGTCTTATTCAGTTAAGCTGCTGTCCTTTTGTGAACTATCTGAATCAGCAATGTACCATTTTTTTCTTCTTAAAAAAACCCTCTTCAGCTCCTTGGAGGGCACTTTATCTTTTAAGGCAACCCAAGTCCATAATCAAGTCTTACAACATAGCCGGCTACTTCATAAAATCTCAGTAAATCATAAAAGGGGCACATTAAAATAATTTGTATCAGTTGGGGACTGATTTAAAGCACTGCTCCCTATTCATCAAGGGAAGCCTTACGTTTGCTGGCATAATCTGAGGAAACGCTGACAAGGTTTGCCAAATCCATTAATAAATTTGAAGGAGGAAAAAAAAAAAGAGCAAAGAAAAATGGGAGATGAGTATTTCCATAACAGTAATGGACAAGGGAAAATAGAGGGGTTACCCCTCCAATAAACTATGCTTCTTTCAAAGCTTTCCACTCTCACCCTGTCTCTCTCTCTCCCCTCCCCATTTAAAGTTAGCCTTGCAAGAGGCAAAGTGAGGCAATTACCTCAGGCAATGAATATGGATGTTCTTAAAAATGGCACAGAGTGGGAGGCACAGGATCTGACCCAATGGCGACAATCCTAAACATTACTGAAATGAACAAGAGATGTTCAAGATTATGCCCCATGTTTATTATAGGGAAGGTGCCATTTGGATTTCCTGCCTCAGGCACCAAAATGTCTTGGGCCAGCTCAGATAATAATCTAGAAAGACAAATCATGCATATACTAGAAGGTCATCTAATCAACCGCTTGAACTTAGGAACATGATTTTTAAATTGGCCTATATAAGGATGACTGCAAAGTGGCAATTTAGTTCCCTCCTAGTAAGCATAACTTCAAGTACATTTATTTGTTATTTTTTAAACCTTATCCCTCCCCCCATTTTTTTCAAAAGTGAACTCAGAGTGACTTATGACATAAAAATGTTGTATGAAAAATAAAACATACATGGAAGACATTTTATGTTCTAGTGTGGTTTGGCTAAAACTATTCAATGATTTTAATGTTTTTAAAATGTTTTCAGGTCCCCTTCTTTGTTTTTGTTTTTTTGTTGTTCTACTTGCAAAAATGTTAGCTTATTTGATGCCCTCACTTACTCTCACTCAGGCCTTAGCTAGACAAGAGGTTATCCCGGGCTGATACCCGGGATCGCCCCTGTGCGTCCAGATGATGCACAGGAGATCCTGGGCTCTGGCAGGGATAACCCTCCCTTGCCCCGGGATAATGGGCACCACTTTTGGCCTGGTATTTCCCGTGGTCTCCAGCAGAGCCCGAGACCGCAAGCATGTAGAGCATTCAGCCACTTTTCCTGGCTAGCGCAATTACTCACGAGTAGCTGGGAGAAGCAGCAGACGGGGCGCAGCGCTCCTCAGGAGCGCTGTGGCCATCAGGGCTAGGGGTGGGGAGAGCGGGGAGAGCAATTAAATTTTTAAAAAACCACTTACCTGAGTGCAAGAGCTTTCGTGTACACCGCCCCTTTAAGAAGAAGAAAAATGGCGGACGCAATGGGGTCCTTTCTTGACCTCATTGTGCCTGACGTGTAGACTACATCGAGAGCCCGCGATAGTTGCATCACGGGCTCTCCCCTCCTCACCACCGGATTATCAGGTAGGTCTAGCAAAAGCCTCACTCTCATTTGCTCCTCGTGATATTGTCATAGAGCCAAACCTGATTGGTTATATAAACCCATATGATTTTATTTACTGAGAGCTCTTTTTATGCTCTTCATGATTTTAGTTTTTGTGAACTGCCCAGAGAGCTTTGGGCAGCATAAAAATGTAATAAATAAATTAAATAAATAAAATAGTGAGACCACATCAGAAGCAGCATCACATCATCATCAGTGGCGGCCACAATCTTTTAACCCATCAGTAGTATATGGCCCTACTTCCTGTCAAATTTATGCAAATGAGCCATGTGGCTTTGTTTTGGTCACGTGACCAAAACAAACACCACGTGACCGGAAGTGACGTCACTAGCTGTCAAAACAAGCAGCACGTGGCCGGAAGTGACGTCACCAGCTGTCAATACAAACAGCACGTGACCGGAACTGACGACACTAGCTGTCAAAACAAAACAGCACATGACCGGAACTGACGTCATCAGCTGTCATAACAAAACACCATGTGCCCAGAAATGCTGGCACTACCTGTCAAAAGAAAGGCCACGTGGCCGGAAGTGACGTTTTTTCTGCGGCGACCGGAAATGATGCTTTTTGCAGGCGACCGGTGGAACATGTCCAGGCATGTCTCCCCACAGCCTCTCAGCGGTTGGCTAAGGAATATCACATGGCCTGCCCCGCAACCAATAGGAAGAGTTTTCAGAACCCCTAAAGGATTCACCAGGGTGTTCAGTGCTTTTCAGACTTTCAACCCCGTCGGGAACAGTTGCTGATTTTAAGCAGGAGACAACATGGAAACCCCCAGCACCCCGATGAGGCCTATAGAGGTGTCTACCCCGAGGGCACCAGAGAGGCCTAAACCCAGAAAGCGTTATCTCAGCACCAGCTCTGACGATGAACAGTTCCCACCAACAAAGACCCCACAGGAGGAAGATGAGGAGATCTCACAAATATGGCAAAGCTTGTTGGAATCTATCTTGATACCAAACTCTATAATGCAGGTAAAACTTTTTTTCCTGGCATCCTATTTATGTGCAAAAACAACTTGTAAGAGTTACAGAAAATTACATTTCCCCCTTAAATTTCCAGGAGCCAGCAGCAGAGGCTGTAACAGCTGAAGAACCTGAGAAGTGCATCAATACTAGCATCCCGCCGTCACCTATTGAGCTTTGGAATATGGCTTCTGCAAGTAACATTCACATTCAGGTGTGTGTGTTTTCAGTGTTCTGTCTAAAAAGTTTTCCAAATAGATTTAATGTTAATAGTTTTAAAATATTTTTTAGGCTCCTGAAGCATTGGCAAACAAAATGACATTTCCACAAAACTACGCATTCTTTGTGCAAAACTCTGGTTTCAGCCTGTGTTGCATGTTGTTATCCTCATTGGTTATTCTCTAAATTGTCTTGCTTTGACCTCAGAGAATGTGGACCAGGTCTTAATTCTGACTACAGAAATTAGTAGATCTATAACTCCTCGAATGCACCTTGAAAAAATTATGAAGACCACCGACCAATCCTTTCTTCAGCATGTAGAACGCATAATCAAAGATCGGCCCTATAAGTCATTTCTTACGTCTGTAAATGCTGTTTTTAGAAATTCTGTCTAAATTCCTTCATTGTTAAATTGTTTTGCATCATTGGGAATTAAAAAATAAAGAAAACTTTATTTCTTTATGTAAGCAATAGTTTTATTTTATTTCACACCACAGGTACATAATCCCATCATGGAAGGAACTAAGTCAGGGTGGGGGTCAGGGAAGGAAATGAACAAGGGCAAATCTAATCACTGTTGCATGGGGCAGAAGGAACTAAGCCATTGTGGAGTCAACAAGGGCACACCCCAGAGGCAAATCTAATCACTGTTGTATGGGGCAGAAGGAACTAAGCCATTGTGGAGTCAACATTGGCTTTATCCAGGGGCAAATCTAATCACTGTTGTATGGAGCAGAAGCAACTAAGCCAGGGTGGGGGTCAGGGAAGGAAATGAACAAAGGCATACCCCAGAGGCAAATCTAAACATTGTTGTATGGGGATGGAAGTCTCAGCCAATGACAGTCTTCAAAACTAGAAGGACAACGCCCAGAGCCAAAAAGTATATAGAATCAGAGCAATGCAGAAACCATCTTTGGTGCCCATAGGGATCTGAAGTTCTCCGGCATGTAAATGGTGAGTGATTTTTTCTTTTCCTTCAACCCTCTATTTCTAAAGAAATATTTTTCGGCTTATTTATCTCTGCTAAATATAGAGAATAGAAAATCCTAAATGCAAGTTTATTTTAATTTTGATTGTGGTGGTGTAGAAACTCTTTATTTTCTATTGAGGGAGCATGATAAAAAATAGCCCAAGCATATGGCCGTGTGTATGAGAAGGTAGTTACTTTTACTTAAATATAAGGCGTTTTACATTTTTAACTATGAACCCTTTAAATTGGAGCTAGGGTAAAATGCTTGTGCCTTGGGTAAGTGGCCACTACTGTAACAATAATAAAAAGTCCCACACTTATGGCTTAAGGTATTTTAATTCATAGACACAGCTGAAATTTCTATACAAGAAAAAACAGCCATTTCAGAGTGTAACATTTAAGAAAAAAGGACAGACATTTTTCTCCCATGCGGTAGGACGGTTTCTCGGCCTTAACCACATTGAATAATCCATTTTCCTGTGGTAAAGAGAGTAAAACAGTTTCAGTTAGGATATATAGTACTAATATAGTTTGCCTTTACCCGATTTCTTCAAAGGAGTCATACCCAGCCGCCATTTTCATTGATCCACTGTGCCTTGGTGTTGTGGATATATTCTGCCATGAACTCTACCATCTGTCTTGTGTTTTCATGAGTCATAAGAATCCCACACGCGTGTAGTTTCTTTAAAAGAGCAAACCCAAACAGAATAATCGATAATAAACGTCCAAAATTAATTTTTCCATCAGAAAATTCTTCTTTCATCACAAGATTGAAAATTCTACAGCTGTCCTCCAGAGAACGCAGTTCAAGTGTATCCATAAGCGTCAACAGCTCCTTGTTAGCAAAATCGTGATACATAGAGGTAAGTTTCTGTAAAATCAGAGTTGTTCTGTATTGTGATGTTTTAGGTGAGGGTTGTCCAGAAGTACAGTTCAAATAGTTTACAAAGAGTTTGTAAACATAATCAAATGATACAGGATCCATTGGCCTTTGTAGCATAGCGGAAAAAAATGTCCGACGCTCTTTTGGGTTGTATCTGGTCATATGTGGGCTAGCCCCGACATGTCCTTGAGGACACCGCCCACTGTTGTGTATTCAAACTACTTGTGTTTTACAGAGGGTGTTTGTGAAATGTCGCAACAAAAGAAAATCGCTCAACCAGGGAGCCAGAGCCCCATTCATGAACCTACCCATACTGAAAATCAGGGTAAAGACAAATATGATTATTATTTCATTTTTATTTTGGGGGTAGGGTTGTCTTGTCATGAAAATATTGTGTAAATGTTGAATGTTTATTTTTCCCCCAGAACAATCAGATGACCACGCACCCAATGAGAATGTCAAACCTCAAGATTCAAAGACTGAGACAACACATGAGGGGCCCCAAGCGTCAAAGGCCGACAGACCTGGAGGCCACGGTAAAGCCAAACGAAAACTCAAACACCTCACGGGGAACACTTTAAAGCCGTTTTAAAAAATGGAAAGTGGGCACTTCTGCTTCTGATAATTTAGATGACGTGCTTGAAAAGTACAAGCAATGTGCTGAGGAGGCTATGTCAGCTTTGAGTGCCAGCTTACTGAGACCCCATACGTCAACAAAATATTTGGAAGCAGCCCAGGCTAAAATTTCTTTTTCTTTTTTTTTATTAAATTTTTTATTTTTATTTTTCTTCAACAACAACAACAAAAAGAACATAATACCTAAACATAAAATACCCTTTATATCATATATTCAAGCTTAATCTATTAAACATATTCATACTCAACATAACAGTGCACCCCCCACCTCGGGATCTCATTCCTGTTTCCAAAAACTCATAGTTTCTTCTGTTGGTGGTTTCCCGCTTCCCTTAGAAAACACAAACTCTAGGAACTTTTTCCAGATTCCCTCAAAATCATTCGTTTTTACTATACCTCTTTTCATTTTAATCTTGCATGTCAATTTATCATTTATAGCAATGTCCCACACTTCTTTATACCATTCTTCAGTACAATAATCTCCTTGAGTCTTCCAGTTCCTAGCTATGATTAACCTTGCAGCCGTCAGCAAATTCGTTATCAGTTCCTTAGTTTCTTTACTACATTTAAGATCTTCTTGCAGTGAGAGTAATGCAATCCTTGGTGTGTCCTCTATTTTAATTCCAACAATCTGCTCAATCTCGAAGAACACCATCTTCCACAACTTTTGCACATATTTACAATCCCACCACATATGTAAATACGTTCCTTTTTCACCACAACCCCTCCAACAATCTGCTGAATGCTGATTATTAATCTTATCTAATCTAACCAGAGTTAAATACCACCTCCATAAAATTTTATAATAATTCTCCTTTATTCTTACTGACGTATTTCTCAACACTCTCTGTCTCCATAGTCCTTCCCAACTCTGCTGTCCTATCTGTATCTTCAAATCAGTCTCCCAAACCACTTTTCCTACACTATCCAACAATCCTTTCTCAGCTAATATATTATATAATTGACTCATTAACCCTTTTGTCCCTATATTTTTGTCCCTTATCGATTTCTTTTTTTCCTATTAGTTTCTCGAACTTCGTCATCTCTCCACACTCTCCATTTTCTCTTACCCAATTTTTAGTCCATTGTTCCAATTGCCCATAGTTTAACCACGTTAATTTTATATCTTTTAAAACCTCCTCCAACCTCTCTCTTGTATTCATCCCTCTTAGCCATTCTCTTAGTTTAATTTTATTTTTCTCTATTAAAACTTTACTTAATCTGTTCTTTAAATCTTCAGGAAAATTCTTTAACATTATCACTGATGTTAAGGAGGAGCTGCTTGAAAGCAGTTCCTTTTTATATTTGTTCCAGAGTTCCCAGTGGAACTTCAAAAACTGATTATCTAAATCATTAACCCATTTCCCTTTCCCTCTTTCCTTAAAGAATACATTATGCAATTTTAATTCTATATTACTTGTTGATTTTTTCTCCGTCCAATCTAAATCACCTACACCTAAAATTGCTTCAACAATATGTCTTAACCTATTTGCTACATAATAAGAATTAATATTTGGGAGTCCCAATCCTCCCTTTCTTTGGCTTAAATACCATTTACTTTTATTAATCCTTGATTTCTTCTCTGCATTACAATAATTATTTATAAGATTCTGCCAACTTTTTAACTCTAAATCTGAAATTCTTATTGGTAACATCCTAAAAATAAAATTAATCGTAGGTAAAATTTTCATCTTTATTAAAGCTATTCTTCCAAACCGTGAAAGGTTCAGTCTCCTATATTTCTTTAATTTTTCTACTATCTCTTTTTTCAATCCATTTAAATTCTCGCTTTCCAAATCTTCTAAATTTTTTAGTAATCTTAATTCCCAAATATTTAATTTTTTCTTTACTTTTCAAATCTGTAACATTCCCTTCCCACTCCTTTTCTTCCTTTTTAGTGTAATTAAATAACATCAATTCCGATTTTGCCCAATTTATTCTTAACCCCGTAACTTCTTCAAATTCTTTCAACTGCTGTTTAATTCTTTCCATTTTACCTATAGGATCTCTAATAGTTATTAACGTATCATCTGCAAACATATTCAACTTTATTTTATTACTGCTACCTATCCCCTCTAGATCCCCATCTTCTCTTATTACATTTGCCAACAATTCCAGCACCAATACAAACAGGACTGGCGAGAGTGGGCAACCTTGTCTTGTCCCTCTGGCTAGTCGTATCTTATCCGTAATTCCATCATTTACTACCACTACGGCTGTATTTTGGGAGTATAACTGCTCTATTATTGCTTTAAATTTATTTCCAAATCCCATTTTATTTAGAACCATCTTTAATGCTTGCCAAGCTCACACAAAAGGAAAAAGCTAAAAATGGGATAGGATCAGTAAAAAATAAGCAAGGTAATTATTGTCACATGATGAAGGATAAAATAAAAAAATTTCAGGAATTTTTGAAGATTTATATAAGGAAAAAGATACCCAAAGGAAGAGAATGGAAGTGTATGTGGATAAATTCTTGAAGAAGGGATTAGAAAAAGAGCATAAGGAAATAATTAACAAAATTATACTGCAAAGTGAAATAGCGGAGGTTATAGACCAGCTTAAAGTAGGGAAATCACCTGGGGCAGATGGTCTAGGAGTTTTATAAAAAAAATTAAATCATTAATAGTGCCAAAGTTATTGAAATTATATAATGCAATCATGGAAGGGGAGAAGATTCCAGAATCATGGGAGCATTCTATAATAATTTTAATTCCGAACCCAGATAAGGATTTGACTCTCCCTGATTCATATAGACCGATTTCATTAATAAATCAAGATGAAAGTAAAAATTTCAACTATTTTGGCTATAAGACTAAACAAATTTAAAGCTAAGTATGTAGGGGAAGACCAATGTGGTTTTATAACAGGAAGACAGATGCACACTTTAGTAGGTAGAGTTTTGAATGTAATTCAGGGGATAAGAAAGTCAAAGACTAAAGCGGGTATCTGTCTTCCTGCTAAGTACTGTGGACCCCTTGTTTTTTAAATGCCAAGCCATGGACCCCTACTTTTGAAAATTTTGTTATCTCTATGGTAGTTACCTGTGTGAATCAATTTTTTTGGAGAAAATAAGGGGTAGCCCCTAATAAGCAAAGGATTTTAGGTATACTAGAAAACAGACCATAAAATTTGTGATATTTGCGATATTACCACGCAAAAATGAAAATGATTTAGTTAGGAATATGCAGTATAATTTTGTTAATTATTTCCTTATGCTCTTTTTCTAATCCCTTCTTCAAGAATTTATCCACATACACTTCCATTCCCTTCCTTTGGGTATCTTTTTCCTTATATAAATCTTCAAAAATTCCTGAAATTTTTTTATTTTATCCTTCATCATGTGACAATAATTACCTTGCTTATTTTTTACTGATCCTATCCCATTTTTAGCTTTTTCCTTTTGTGTGAGCTTGGCAAGCATTAAAGATGGTTCTAAATAAAATGGGATTTGGAAATAAATTTAAAGCAATAATAGAGCAGTTATACTCCCAAAATACAGCCGTAGTGGTAGTAAATGATGGAATTACGGATAAGATACGACTAGCCAGAGGGACAAGACAAGGTTGCCCACTCTCGCCAGTCCTGTTTGTATTGGTGCTGGAATTGTTGGCAAATGTAATAAGAGAAGATGGGGATCTAGAGGGGATAGGTAGCAGTAATAAAATAAAGTTGAATATGTTTGCAGATGATACGTTAATAACTATTAGAGATCCTATAGGTAAAATGGAAAGAATTAAACAGCAGTTGAAAGAATTTGAAGAAGTTACGGGGTTAAGAATAAATTGGGCAAAATCGGAATTGATGTTATTTAATTACACTAAAAAGGAAGAAAAGGAGTGGGAAGGGAATGTTACAGATTTGAAAAGTAAAGAAAAAATTAAATATTTGGGAATTAAGATTACTAAAAAATTTAGAAGATTTGGAAAGCGAGAATTTAAATGGATTGAAAAAAGAGATAGTAGAAAAATTAAAGAAATATAGGAGACTGAACCTTTCACGGTTTGGAAGAATAGCTTTAATAAAGATGAAAATTTTACCTACGATTAATTTTATTTTTAGGATGTTACCAATAAGAATTTCAGATTTAGAGTTAAAAAGTTGGCAGAATCTTATAAATAATTATTGTAATGCAGAGAAGAAATCAAGGATTAATAAAAGTAAATGGTATTTAAGCCAAAGAAAGGGAGGATTGGGACTCCCAAATATTAATTCTTATTATGTAGCAAATAGGTTAAGACATATTGTTGAAGCAATTTTAGGTGTAGGTGATTTAGATTGGACGGAGAAAAAATCAACAAGTAATATAGAATTAAAATTGCATAATGTATTCTTTAAGGAAAGAGGGAAAGGGAAATGGGTTAATGATTTAGATAATCAGTTTTTGAAGTTCCACTGGGAACTCTGGAACAAATATAAAAAGGAACTGCTTTCAAGCAGCTCCTCCTTAACATCAGTGATAATGTTAAAGAATTTTCCTGAAGATTTAAAGAACAGATTAAGTAAAGTTTTAATAGAGAAAAATAAAATTAAACTAAGAGAATGGCTAAGAGGGATGAATACAAGAGAGAGGTTGGAGGAGGTTTTAAAAGATATAAAATTAACGTGGTTAAACTATGGGCAATTGGAACAATGGACTAAAAATTGGGTAAGAGAAAATGGAGAGTGTGGAGAGATGACGAAGTTCGAGAAACTAATAGGAAAAAAAGAAATCGATAAGGGACAAAAATATAGGGACAAAAGGGTTAATGAGTCAATTATATAATATATTAGCTGAGAAAGGATTGTTGGATAGTGTAGGAAAAGTGGTTTGGGAGACTGATTTGAAGATACAGATAGGACAGCAGAGTTGGGAAGGACTATGGAGACAGAGAGTGTTGAGAAATACGTCAGTAAGAATAAAGGAGAATTATTATAAAATTTTATGGAGGTGGTATTTAACTCTGGTTAGATTAGATAAGATTAATAATCAGCATTCAGCAGATTGTTGGAGGGGTTGTGGTGAAAAAGGAACGTATTTACATATGTGGTGGGATTGTAAATATGTGCAAAAGTTGTGGAAGATGGTGTTCTTCGAGATTGAGCAGATTGTTGGAATTAAAATAGAGGACACACCAAGGATTGCATTACTCTCACTGCAAGAAGATCTTAAATGTAGTAAAGAAACTAAGGAACTGATAACGAATTTGCTGACGGCTGCAAGGTTAATCATAGCTAGGAACTGGAAGACTCAAGGAGATTATTGTACTGAAGAATGGTATAAAGAAGTGTGGGACATTGCTATAAATGATAAATTGACATGCAAGATTAAAATGAAAAGAGGTATAGTAAAAACGAATGATTTTGAGGGAATCTGGAAAAAGTTCCTAGAGTTTGTGTTTTCTAAGGGAAGCGGGAAACCACCAACAGAAGAAACTATGAGTTTTTGGAAACAGGAATGAGATCCCGAGGTGGGGGGTGCACTGTTATGTTGAGTATGAATATGTTTAATAGATTAAGCTTGAATATATGATATAAAGGGTATTTTATGTTTAGGTATTATGTTCTTTTTGTTGTTGTTGTTGAAGAAAAATAAAAATAAAAAATTTAATAAAAAAAAAGAAAAAGAAATTTTAGCCTGGGCTGCTTCCAAATATTTTGTTGACGTATGGGGTCTCAGTAAGCTGGCACTCAAAGCTGACATAGCCTCCTCAGCACATTGCTTGTACTTTTCAAGCACGTCATCTAAATTATCAGAAGCAGAAGTGCCCACTTTCCATTTTTTAAAACGGCTTTAAAGTGTTCCCCGTGAGGTGTTTGAGTTTTCGTTTGGCTTTACCGTGGCCTCCAGGTCTGTCGGCCTTTGACGCTTGGGGCCCCTCATGTGTTGTCTCAGTCTTTGAATCTTGAGGTTTGACATTCTCATTGGGTGCGTGGTCATCTGATTGTTCTGGGGGAAAAATAAACATTCAACATTTACACAATATTTTCATGACAAGACAACCCTACCCCCAAAATAAAAATGAAATAATAATCATATTTGTCTTTACCCTGATTTTCAGTATGGGTAGGTTCATGAATGGGGCTCTGGCTCCCTGGTTGAGCGATTTTCTTTTGTTGCGACATTTCACAAACACCCTCTGTAAAACACAAGTAGTTTGAATACACAACAGTGGGCGGTGTCCTCAAGGACATGTCGGGGCTAGCCCACATATGACCAGATACAACCCAAAAGAGCGTCGGACATTTTTTTCCGCTATGCTACAAAGGCCAATGGATCCTGTATCATTTGATTATGTTTACAAACTCTTTGTAAACTATTTGAACTGTACTTCTGGACAACCCTCACCTAAAACATCACAATACAGAACAACTCTGATTTTACAGAAACTTACCTCTATGTATCACGATTTTGCTAACAAGGAGCTGTTGACGCTTATGGATACACTTGAACTGCGTTCTCTGGAGGACAGCTGTAGAATTTTCAATCTTGTGATGAAAGAAGAATTTTCTGATGGAAAAATTAATTTTGGACGTTTATTATCGATTATTCTGTTTGGGTTTGCTCTTTTAAAGAAACTACACGCGTGTGGGATTCTTATGACTCATGAAAACACAAGACAGATGGTAGAGTTCATGGCAGAATATATCCACAACACCAAGGCACAGTGGATCAATGAAAATGGCGGCTGGGTATGACTCCTTTGAAGAAATCGGGTAAAGGCAAACTATATTAGTACTATATATCCTAACTGAAACTGTTTTACTCTCTTTACCACAGGAAAATGGATTATTCAATGTGGTTAAGGCCGAGAAACCGTCCTACCGCATGGGAGAAAAATGTCTGTCCTTTTTTCTTAAATGTTACACTCTGAAATGGCTGTTTTTTCTTGTATAGAAATTTCAGCTGTGTCTATGAATTAAAATACCTTAAGCCATAAGTGTGGGACTTTTTATTATTGTTACAGTAGTGGCCACTTACCCAAGGCACAAGCATTTTACCCTAGCTCCAATTTAAAGGGTTCATAGTTAAAAATGTAAAACGCCTTATATTTAAGTAAAAGTAACTACCTTCTCATACACACGGCCATATGCTTGGGCTATTTTTTATCATGCTCCCTCAATAGAAAATAAAGAGTTTCTACACCACCACAATCAAAATTAAAATAAACTTGCATTTAGGATTTTCTATTCTCTATATTTAGCAGAGATAAATAAGCCGAAAAATATTTCTTTAGAAATAGAGGGTTGAAGGAAAAGAAAAAATCACTCACCATTTACATGCCGGAGAACTTCAGATCCCTATGGGCACCAAAGATGGTTTCTGCATTGCTCTGATTCTATATACTTTTTGGCTCTGGGCGTTGTCCTTCTAGTTTTGAAGACTGTCATTGGCTGAGACTTCCATCCCCATACAACAATGTTTAGATTTGCCTCTGGGGTATGCCTTTGTTCATTTCCTTCCCTGACCCCCACCCTGGCTTAGTTGCTTCTGCTCCATACAACAGTGATTAGATTTGCCCCTGGATAAAGCCAATGTTGACTCCACAATGGCTTAGTTCCTTCTGCCCCATACAACAGTGATTAGATTTGCCTCTGGGGTGTGCCCTTGTTGACTCCACAATGGCTTAGTTCCTTCTGCCCCATGCAACAGTGATTAGATTTGCCCTTGTTCATTTCCTTCCCTGACCCCCACCCTGACTTAGTTCCTTCCATGATGGGATTATGTACCTGTGGTGTGAAATAAAATAAAACTATTGCTTACATAAAGAAATAAAGTTTTCTTTATTTTTTAATTCCCAATGATGCAAAACAATTTAACAATGAAGGAATTTAGACAGAATTTCTAAAAACAGCATTTACAGACGTAAGAAATGACTTATAGGGCCGATCTTTGATTATGCGTTCTACATGCTGAAGAAAGGATTGGTCGGTGGTCTTCATAATTTTTTCAAGGTGCATTCGAGGAGTTATAGATCTACTAATTTCTGTAGTCAGAATTAAGACCTGGTCCACATTCTCTGAGGTCAAAGCAAGACAATTTAGAGAATAACCAATGAGGATAACAACATGCAACACAGGCTGAAACCAGAGTTTTGCACAAAGAATGCGTAGTTTTGTGGAAATGTCATTTTGTTTGCCAATGCTTCAGGAGCCTAAAAAATATTTTAAAACTATTAACATTAAATCTATTTGGAAAACTTTTTAGACAGAACACTGAAAACACACACACCTGAATGTGAATGTTACTTGCAGAAGCCATATTCCAAAGCTCAATAGGTGACGGCGGGATGCTAGTATTGATGCACTTCTCAGGTTCTTCAGCTGTTACAGCCTCTGCTGCTGGCTCCTGGAAATTTAAGGGGGAAATGTAATTTTCTGTAACTCTTACAAGTTGTTTTTGCACATAAATAGGATGCCAGGAAAAAAAGTTTTACCTGCATTATAGAGTTTGGTATCAAGATAGATTCCAACAAGCTTTGCCATATTTGTGAGATCTCCTCATCTTCCTCCTGTGGGGTCTTTGTTGGTGGGAACTGTTCATCGTCAGAGCTGGTGCTGAGATAACGCTTTCTGGGTTTAGGCCTCTCTGGTGCCCTCGGGGTAGACACCTCTATAGGCCTCATCGGGGTGCTGGGGGTTTCCATGTTGTCTCCTGCTTAAAATCAGCAACTGTTCCCGACGGGGTTGAAAGTCTGAAAAGCACTGAACACCCTGGTGAATCCTTTAGGGGTTCTGAAAACTCTTCCTATTGGTTGCGGGGCAGGCCATGTGATATTCCTTAGCCAACCGCTGAGAGGCTGTGGGGAGACATGCCTGGACATGTTCCACCGGTCGCCTGCAAAAAGCATCATTTCCGGTCGCCGCAGAAAAAACGTCACTTCCGGCCACGTGGCCTTTCTTTTGACAGGTAGTGCCAGCATTTCTGGGCACATGGTGTTTTGTTATGACAGCTGATGACGTCAGTTCCGGTCATGTGCTGTTTTGTTTTGACAGCTAGTGTCGTCAGTTCCGGTCACGTGCTGTTTGTATTGACAGCTGGTGACGTCACTTCCGGCCACGTGCTGCTTGTTTTGACAGCTAGTGACGTCACTTCCGGTCACGTGGTGTTTGTTTTGGTCACGTGACCAAAACAAAGCCACATGGCTCATTTGCATAAATTTGACAGGTAGTAGGGCCATATACTACTCCCATCCTAAATTAGCAAACTAGAATGTTAAAATTTATCTATTTTACAGAGGTAAAATAATGTGCATGAAGCGTGAGATCATGTGTGAAATATTATATATATCTATATATATCTATATATCTAAAGTGCTATATAAGTCTTATTGTTAGATTGACCATGACATAGTATTCTTATTGACCATGGCACACAATCCATTGGGAAGTTCTCCTGTGCAATTGCTATTGAAGTTATTGAGTGCTGCACAAAAGTATTTCTCAGAGATTGTACCCCATGTTAAATTAGGGGGATCAGGCAAGAATTTTAGTTTGATAGTGCTGGTTGCTTGTTTCTTCTTCTTCTTCTTCTTCTTCTTCTTCTTCTTCTTCTTCTTCTTCTTCTTCTTCTTCTTCTTCTTCTTCTTCTTCTTCTTCTTTGGCCTTTCCATGTAATTTTTCAGCTTGCTGGCTTGAGTAACCCTTTGCTGATGTCTTTCTGCAGTGCATCTGCTTTCTGCTTATGGTGGGCAACTTGCAGCCCTCTAGACGTTTTGGCTTAGAACTCCCATTAGTCCTAGCCAGCATAGCCAATGGTGAGGGCCACAAATTGCACATTCCTGGCTTATGATCTTTATTTGGCAATTCCATATGCAAGCCACAAATTTGGTATTGGACACAGAATCAAGCAGCTGGTAACCTCAGTAAATGCTTAGCCCTTTACAGAGCTGGAACTATGTAGGAAATGCCTCGTGAAATCCCCAAAGTTAGACTGGTGGTGGGGAGGCTTTGGGACTGTTCACATGAACAAAATAAGGCACATTTGTGACTGGCCACTCACAGAAATTTGCGGGCCCTTTTGGCGATGTTGTCAATCTCCTGCTTGTCTCTTGCGCCTTCCCCTGGTTATTCCATTATATAAAAAAATTTTGGCTATCCAATTCTTCCAAAATAGTGTGGGATTTCCTATCACGTGCAGCTGAAGTTACACTACAAAGCACCCACTAGAGGTTGCTGTCCCATTCAAGCCTATGAGCACTGAGAGGAGGGAAAGTTTTCAATTATAGACCTTGTGGTTGTCCCTCTCTGCCCAT
Organism: Elgaria multicarinata webbii; assembly: GCF_023053635.1. Lineage (NCBI taxonomy): Eukaryota > Metazoa > Chordata > Lepidosauria > Squamata > Anguidae > Elgaria > Elgaria multicarinata. The sequence continues at coordinate 12,800,335 of NC_086181.1, forward strand.
GTAATGCAGCCCATTATAATTACATGTGTAAATAAGCTTCAGTGTCCTCCATAACTCTTTGTCACTCTCCATGAGGAGGAGAATAAATTAAACTATATACATGAATACATATGTTTGTGCATCTATTCATTCAGGCTACAGGGTCGGATTCAGACTGACTAGCTGAAGTCCTATTGATTTCAATGGATCTACTCTAAGTATGACTAATTCTGGATCCAACCCACAGGAGTCTGTTTTTCTTGGAGGTTACTGTAGCACAGAATTTTGGTTTTGATTTTTTTTAAAAACACAGAGTACTGTTCTCATATACAGTTCATAGAATTTGGAAGGAAGAAGGGGGAGAATGGTGTGAATTTTGCCTTTGAAACTGGATGCCTCTTTTTATTACTTGCATGAGGATTCCCCTGCTGTTTTTCCAAACGATTTCTCTCTACACCTTCCCTCCATCACCATATAAATATGAAATCTGTCATCTCTTCCAACAGAGGGGTAAACGTGAGCTGCAAATCATGCAACATTGTTGCCTTCTAGAATTCCACAGTCAAAGAATAAGGGTTCTGTCCTATGGAGGGTCAGCACTGGGTAGAAGAGGGGGGAAACCAACAGAGGGGTGGGGGAACACCTCCATGGATTTAAAGCTAGAAGAACAACAGGAGCTCAAAAGGTAATTATGATAGAAAGAAAGTGATAGAAACAGCTGTTCAAACTGACCTAATCCTCTTCTGTTGAGTGGTGGTTGGGTTGATTTCAAAAGCGGGATTTACAGGAAGTTCAAGCTTGTCTGGAAATGTTCATCTCTGACACTTCTCCAGTCTGCATTGCCAGACTGGAGAACAAAATTGTGGATATGAAGTAATTAAAGAAACACACTCTCTACATCCTCAGAGGCACCCTTTGTTGCTACGTCCCCAAGATTTTAAAGCCTGGCATTTTAAACTGGTTCAAAGGCTGAGGCCAGGTTCATATTATTCCTTGGTGTTTGGCTACTTGGGTGTTGTTTGTATGTCTTAATAGGCCTCCCCTTCTACCTTCTGATGCCACAAGAATCTCAAGGAACAGCAGAACTTCAAAACAGAAAGGACTTGGAAATGTAGATGTGAATTAGTAATAATACTAGTGCTAGGAGGAAATCCTCTCCCACGTTTTCTGAAAACATCACACATACACACATGTAAACACAGGGTGCGATATTCTGTGGCTATTAGTGTGTGTGTGGGAGAAATTTCCCTGAATTTTTTGGAGGGGTGGTTACTCCCAAGGGATTCCTGGAAGTGCAGTTGGTGGGAAGCAGATGAAGCTTCTTAGCGACACTGAGGTAAGCAGCGACCCTTCCCATTGTGTTAAGCATGTCAAGGTAAGCAACAATCCTTCCCTGAGAATTTTGGGGAAATTGATTCACCTCTACTCAACTAGCAAATGGTCCAAAAAGAGCCGGTCAAAATTTAGCATAATGCTAAATAATAGTAATAGTGTAACTTTGCTCAAGTACAGAGTGCATTTCCAGGACTATTGAGTAAGTATGCCCAGGCCCCTGGGTATATGGGATTAGGGTTTCCAGGACAGAAGTTGTGATCAGCATCCTTGATTTCTGAAATGTACCACTGAGTATAACATGTATGTGTGGGAAGGTTGAACACCACCATCCCATACAGATAAACCATTCAAGAACATCACCTTCTCTTCTGTGGACTGAGGCCATGGCTAGACCAGGCCTATTTCCCGGATCATCCCGGGATCATCCCTGTACATCCAAATGACACACAGGGGATACCGGGAGCAGGCAGGGACGACCCCTCCATTTGCCTGGGATAATCCTTAGGTCTAGCTAAGGCCTGAGTTTCAGTTTATAGCTTTCATCCAGTTCATTACTGAGAATATTTTAGTATTTCACTGAGCACATCAAGGCAAATAAGATTTGTATGCCCATCTTAAATGATTGCTAGTGCAACATGTTTTAAGGTTAGTCTGCACATTTAAAACAAACCCACAACCTCCCCTGTAAATACTCTGGCTTAATATGTTTGTAGATCAGGATGGCTGTCAAAAGAGTATTCCAAAATTGGCTCATAATTTGCTGGGTTCTTTTTTGAAATGTTTTGGTAGATCCTGGGGGTAGACTAATTCTGGTCTATCAAAACTCTGCAATCCAACTCCTGCTTTAAAATAGAGCCTGGTGTAGCCCCTGTGTATGTACAGTGAGGGCTCCTTGGTGTGCGGAGATTCCCATTAAATGCCACTTATCCATACCACACTGATACCACCCATCCTTCTAACCTTAGCTCTGTATAAGTTTTCCCTTTCTGCCAAACCTACCTTCCACCTCTCTCGCAGCAATTGAGGTTGCACGGACTGCCAACATTCATGAATGTCAACATTATAAGCCCACTAAGTTATCATTCTTGGACAGGGGTCGGACACCTGTGGACCTCCAGATGCTATTGCGTTCAGCCCCAACCAGCATGGTCAGGGATGATGGGGGCTGTAATCCAATAGATGGAGAGCCACAGTTCCCCACAGCAGCTCAGACGAGGGAACAGGTAGCCTGGATTGCTTTAGACTGCATTCCTATGCACTTATTTGAGAAGAAGTCCCATTGTATTCAGTGGGATTTACTCTGAGTAGACATGCATACAGCTGAGCTGTTAGACTCTTATAAAATGGCTGGGTGTCACTTCATTTTTAAACATCTGCTTGCAAGGTGGGAACAGATCAATGCGATGTGCTCCACATAGGTTCTGAAATGCCTCTTACCATTTACATGTACTGGCTTAACGTGCAGCATTTCCATGTTAGTTCTGGAAGCCACTGGGAACACAAAACACACAGCATAGGAATTCACCATGCTGCTGGATTGGTGGGTAATTAAGTATAAACCAATTATGTATTATGTTTCCCTATGTGGAGTTTGGCCATGCCAATGACCTTGATGTTGTAATGTTGTCTATTATATCACTAGTTAAAGGCCTATCATGTTGGGAGCCCCCTCTCCCTCTTTCTCTCTCCACTCTGCCCCTGCTGTCTCAATCTGTGTGGAAGGAGGGACTGCAAGATCCAGGTCACCCAGAATCGGGGTGTCAAACCCCTCACCCCAACAGTGTTTCTAAGTGCAGTGCTTTCTTTTTAGAAATGAACTGTTGGTCTGATCCAGCATGACACTTCTTATGTCACACAGAGGAGGGCCAGGATCTCTTCTCGATCCTCCCAGAGTGCAGGACACGGAATAACGGGCTCAAGTTACAGGAAGCCAGATTCCAGCTGGACATCAGGAAACACTTCCTGACTGTTAGAGCAGTGCGACGGTGGAATCAGTTTCCTAGGGAGGTTGTGGTCTCTCCCACACTAGAGGCCTTCAAGAGGCAGCTGGACAACCATCTGTCAGGGATGCTTTAGGGTGGATTCCTGCATTGAGCAGGGGGTTGGATTCAATGGCCTTGTAGGCCCCTTCCTACTCTGCTATTCTATGATTCTATGTTCTTATCTTTTTAATAGCAACCATTATATTTATATCCTGCCTTCTTTCCTCCAAGGAAATCTAAGGCAGTTTACATAATCCTCCTTGTCTCCATTTTTATCCTCACAACAACCCTGTGAGGTAGGTTAGGCCAAGAATCAGTGACTGGCCCAGAGTCACCCAGTGGGCTGCATGGCCAAGTGGGGGGTAGAACCTAGGTCTCCCAAGTCCCAGTCTAACGCTCTAACCACTAAATTTATTTCTTATTTATTTATTACATTTATATACCGCCCCACAGCCGAAGCTCTCTGGGCAGTTTACAACCACACCAGTTTACAACCACACCAGCTTTCTATATTGGGGTGCACTTAAGAAACTGGCATCTGAATTTAATCTGGATCAACTGCGCTAATGGAAGTGAACTTCCCTGCCTGCTCCTTCTTTCCCATGGCAGCCTTGCCCCTCTAGCCCCCAGAAAATGTGACACAGAGAGTCAAGAGACCCTCCTGAATGGGATGAGCTGTGGTTTGGGGAGCAGGGTGGATCCCCCAAAATTTGCCAAAGGGACCTTATGTGAGCAGAAGGCCCCTTTTTCCTGCAGAAGCCAGGGCCTACTGGGGTAAGCTCTATGCCCGCTTCTTGTCCCAGGTGACTCCAGCTATTAAGAATGAAGCCTGTTGCTATCTGCGTAGCATCCTCTCTGAAGACTATAATGTAGAGTAGTGCAGTATATTGTAGTACAAACATACATATGCAGGTGCTTAGATATATAGATGCATCTCTCAATACAATTCTCAATTTGTGCACAAATACACTTTTCCGGAATCATATGAACCTCAGGGCATTCATGAACTTTTCTCACCTTCCCTGAAGGCTTGACCTCTGATCCATTTGTTGAAAGCCTACCCTGCCCTGAATATGCCTGACATTCTCTTGTTACCAGCTTGTGGTTTGTTCCCTCACCCCACCCCTGCAACCCAAAATAATTTTTCAAAGCAAGACCTCTTGCCTGGAGTGCTGACGGAGTGGTGGGCCCTGGAAAGCACTGGTTGTGTGGGAAGACCTACGCGTGACCCCATCTTTGGTCCTCTGGACAGCCTGGGCCTGTCCTTCGGTGAATTCATTTAGGGTTGAACTTTCGGTGAACCGAGGCTCGAGGGGAAGAGGAGCTGGCAGGGCAGCGAGGCAGACAGAAGAGCAGAGCTCTAGGCAAACCTATCAGCCTGAGTAAATATTGAACAAGCTCACGTGAGAGGGAGGGTTTGAAATGGAGCTGACAGGCCAGTGTGTAAACTGAGGAAGGGATAGGTGAGAAGAGCAAAGCCAAGGGGCCACCCATTCCTGCTTTTTTTTAAAGTGGGCCTGGGACTCAAACCCACATGGGAGTAACCCCCTCTGAGCAGGGGGGGGGTAGGGCAGCAAGAGGAAGGAAGAGGGCTTAATGCATTCTCAGCCTGAGGATACCTGTGGTAGCAACAACAAACAAGAGCATGCATTGAATTTCTAAAGTTAGAGCTGCCAGGGCTGATATTTGCCTAGAAGGCACACTTGGGACAAAGAAGCCAGGGCCAGCTCTACCAGTAGGTAGAGTGAGGTGACAGCCTCAGGCGGCAGATGCCAGGGGGAAAGGAGAGATGGTGTGATGCTGGGGACAGAGCTGCGTGTACCACCCATACAACCTGCCCTGCACTGCTTAAGCCCTCAGGTGTGCTAGAAGATGCTAAGGAAAACTGTGTGCCTATATATATATATATATATATATATATATATATAGAGAGAGAGAGAGAGAGAGAGAGAGAGAGAGAGAGAGAGAGAGAGAGAGAGAGAGAGAGAGAGGAGCATCCTCTTTTTGAAGGCTTGCTCTATTTGAAGGGCTGTCCTCCTGTCCAAACCCACTTTAAAGAACTGTAGTCCATTCACAGTGAGCACCTGAACAGCAGACCTCATCACAGTCTTCTGCACTCTGGTGAAATGTACTATATTTCTATTTAAATTATAAGAATTATTTCTAAATCTACATATATACATATAAATCAGCACATGCCAATTTTATGCAAATCACCACCCTCTTTTGTCCTCTTCTTTGGTGATACGTTTTCTGCTTTTTCTTTTTGGCAATTCAATATGTGGAATTGGATTGGGGGCAGTGGAGGGGGACCATGTTGTCTTTTGCCTCAGGCAACAGAATGTCTTGGGCTGGCCATGCTGGAAGCTCATTCTCTTAATCCCAAATGGGAAATGCACACTGCACATGATCATCAACTAATTTCCATGTTCCAGGGCTTAGCTCTAGCAATCAAAAGAAGAGCAGAGGCTTAGGTATAAAATTATGCCTTGTATTATTCATTTAACACAGGGCTGCTGCTTCTTTCTTTTTTTAACATGACCAGAAAAAATGAGCTTGTAATCCACCTGCAAATCTCAGCAGCACAATATCTTGCCTTCATTCAAGGAAAGTGGGGTGGGGGAAGCAGCAGAGGGAATAGATCTCCTGTGACAGACAATATTTACCACTTTTTTCTTTTTAAATCAAGGGCAATGTGTCTACAAATGCGTTGTTAAAAATTAAATGTGAAAGGGGTGTTCATATCGCATATTCATATCATACATATTGCACACATTGTACATATTCCTAATGCATATTTCTATTCATTTCAATAGGGCTTGCATGGAGAACCTTCCAGTGGATTGTGCTCAAAGATCGCAAAGTCAGAAGGCATTCCAGCAGAGAGAAAGAAAAAGCAGCCTTGTTTGCATTCCCTACATGTTGTCTTTTGTTATTTAATAAAGGCCTGTGTGAGTGTCCCTGCATTTGTGTGGAACAGGGAGAGAGTACTCAGCTTCTAATTAAAAAAAATATCCAGGTTGCCTGGGATGGTCACAAAAGCACATTCTTTATTGTCCTCATGATCAGAACAGGTGTGAAAGGTAAGGGAAAGAACAGCATCTTCTTGGGGGCAAAACACTGTGGTTTGAATAGAGGAGAAAATGTATTATCCTTGTAACTAAAGTACTGCCTTGATGAAAGATACCCAGAACTCCCACAATAAATGAAAAACACCTGTATAGTGTTACTCCCTTTATTGTGTCAGATGCACTGGCTGCCAGCCTGTTTCTGAGTACAAATCAATGGTGCTGGTACAATTCAATGTCCTACAGCTTCCATCATGCCCCAGCCAGCCATAGGACTTCCCCCACCCCAATCTTTTGGACTCCCCCCCCACAAATCTAAACATGAATATGGTTGCGCCCTTAATGGCTTGGGACCTGGCATAGGCATGCACAGCACATTTCATTAGGGTGTGCACCCAGGGAATTAAGCACTGTAGACACTGATGCCCTACTCCACGTTTGGCTTGCCTGACCATGGGAGGTTGCAGGTGGGGCATTGGTAGGGCTTTGTGGTAACACTGCCCAGAGGAGGGGCTTATAAGGCGATATTCACCTTCGAGGCCCCTCTTCCTGGCCTCTTTGAAGTGTGGCTCCTGGAAGAGAAGTTCTCGGCAGAGCAATTCCTTTTCACCCCTGCTGCTGGGAGTAATGGTGCGGCGGCAGCAGCAAAGCAGCCAGAAGGCAGCTGGAGGATCATTCCTCTGCATCTGGAACCCTACTTAATGGCACCCTCAATTCAGCACTTATTGCTTGAAACATTAGGGTGTGCCTGGGCACACCGGCACACCCCTTGAACTTGTCATGTAAAGCTTTACTGCTCCTGTATTGGGAGCAGGTGATGCAGGTAATTAATCAGAAACAGATTCAGACTCAGAAGACGCCGAGCCAGACACCAGGCAGTTAGAGCCAGTGGGGGAGGAGGTTCACAAGGGAGAGGCTTCAGCTGAGAATCTGCCCCCTCCAGAGTCTATCTCTTCAAGGCCAAATTCTATGCCTTCAGTGGACAGGGAGTCAACTTCCAGGGGTGAGAATTAAACCTTAATTGATGCTAAGAATCACCGGAAATGAAAACATTCAGTGAAGTTAGCGGCAAAGAGACAGGCAGACAGTTTGTATGAGAAATCGCCCACGCATCAACCACCTTGAAGTTATAAATATTTGAAAAGCCTTTTCTTTTCTTTGAACAGACAATTGTCTTGCTTAGTTTGCATAATTTTTGCCTAATAGAGAGTTTCACAGAAGGTGCCTAGTTTGTGTTACAGAAGTGTTTATTGCTTACAATAAAGCTTTGTAAATTGCCTAGCACTTTGCGTCATTCGTCTCCCAGAGAAAGCTGGATCTGCTACAGTACACGACAGCACTGATCTTTAAGTTCAGCTGTTGCTCTACTCTTGCATGTGCCATTGCCTTCAGAGGAACAGTTGATGGCAAGGCATGCCAGGGCTTTCTCTGTGGTGGCACCTGCATGTGGAACTCCCTGCTCCTCAAGAGGTTAGGCTACTTCCCTCTCTATCTATGTTTTGCTGGCAATTGAAGTCATTTCTCTTTAAACAATCTTTTGATTCTGTTGTTGATTCATTTAATTTTTTTGATTGACAATTTTGGCTCCTTGTATTTTTGCAATTGCTCCTGATTTTAGAATTTAGCTTGTTGTAAATGTGCTTTAATGAATAGTTATTGTTTTTATGCTTGATATGTTTTAAATCACTTTGAGCACTTTATTTTTGGAAGGGAAAAGCACAATACAAATGCCATGAATGAATGAATAAAAAAATATTTATTGTGAATAAAACACCATCTGGAAAATCTCTGAGGAATACCAAAATATGGGAATAGTGGGACAAAGCTTCTGCTCCAGAAGGTATTACATTCAAGTACATTAAGGCCTTCTTAAACCACTACACCCTAGTATGTATGTTTTGTTGGCTCACTTATTTCCTCTCCTCCCAAGTTGATTTATCAGCAGGTGTGAGCCCCTTTTGGGAAACATTTTTGTAGAAATTTAGCACAAATGCTCAGGACAGATAATTATATGTATAAACACATCATCAAATTATGAATGTTTTGTGTGTGTGTGCAGAAACCCTAAATTTGGCTTCATTTCAGAATTCAACTTTGTACGCTTTCATTTTGAATCTATCTATATAAAATGTTTAGGTATGTTTCCGCAAAGGCTTCAGCTGATACAGGTTGCTAAGCAAAAGTAACAACATGTAATGTCAGCTGATGCAGGTTGCTAAGCCCCTTGTCTGACTCCTCCGAGCTTTCCAAGGTAATCCTACCCCCCTTTCTGCCTCTTTGCTCCCCCCCACGAAGGGGGCAGTGCCACGGTCCGGACCATGAGCGAGGCATGGCCGGGCCCTTGGTGGCCGGGTGGGAGGCCACTCACCTGTTGTGAGCCGAGGCCCCGGCCTAATCTCATGCGAGTTGGCCGGGCGGCCCAAGGCTGACAGGAACCCTGGGGAGAGGGTCTAGATCATGAGCGAGGCACGAACAGGGCCCTTGGTGGCCAGGTGGGAGGCCACTCACCTGCTGCGAGCCCAGGCCCCGGCCTAATCTCATGCGAGCTGGGCGGGCAGCCCAAGGCTGACAGGAACCCTGGGGAGAGGGGGACACCTGCTCCCCATCCCCCGACCTCCCTGCCCCCCAGGTCTGCCAGATGGCACTGTATTGGTGGCCTCCAAGCAGCCAGTGCCCCTGTGATGATTTTTAATTAATAAACTTTAAGATATGCTACAACGGTGTATGTTACGCCAGGTACAGCTAGTATTTTCAGATTTCTCTTTTGAAACTCAGCAATTAAGAGATATTTTTTGAAAGCCAAATACAAAGTCTTCTTGATTTAGGCAATACCATAAATGTAAACTTGCCAATGAATGTTCATACAATAAAGTTCTATATTGATATGACAAATCCAATATTTTAAAGTCTTGGCTTGGTCATACACCCCTTTTATATGTTTCACTGCATAAAAAGAGTCATATTCTTTCTGGAAGATTTGGTTTTTAATAGCCAGAAGAAGTTAGTTTTGTATTTGATAGGAGTAGCCCCAAGCACACTTCTCTGTAGTCTCTTACTATGGAAGTGATGTGTAGAAGACCCCATCAAGAGACCCCATCAACTAACCAAAAAGTTCATGTTGGGGCACATGGAATGAGGTGGCCTTGTTCCATTAGCTAAAGAGGACATGGAAAAGAGTGAGCTTGGGATACTAAATGGTGAAGAAAGTGTACAGATGGACAAAATTGTTGGTTTAACTTTCTCTCACATTCAGATTCTTTACATCTCAAATTCTTTCCATCCCATTTATGAAGTAAAATTCTTACCCATCGTCTCAAGCCAGATTCAACAGGTATAGGCTATTCCCAATGTGGAGAATAGTACTGTATCTGACTGCCATATAACAGTTAAAGAAGCCTGTCAAGGAGGGGGGGGGGAATGTGGCAATCCTATTTCAGCATCATAAACATGGTTGAATACACAGGGATTCAAACCCAGACTTTTAAGAATTAAAACCCTTTCCTTGGATGGGTGAATCTGTCAATTTCAGTTTTCTTCACGTTTGATTTTTCATCCCATTTATGAAGAAAATTTGGTAAATTCTTATCAAAAAGTAAACAGAAGAAAATTCTTCTGCTCCCTAAGAAAATGCACTTTATACATGCACAGAGGCATTCTAAACTACAACTTTGTATCTGCTCTCAGATTGATTAGTGACAAGCTAAAAGCTTTGACTAAACTGAACGGCTCCATTAGAAAAAAGCCTTATCCTTAAAGGGGAAAGAAATAACACAATTTCCCACTGTAACCTGGCCCTGGTCTTTGCAGATGGTATAAAAAGCTGAAGGACCGGTCAGTTCAGAAGGAACAGTTGCAAGGATCTCAAACGTCTCCTCTTTCTTTCTTTTAAATAGAAAGTGATTTTCTGAGATCAAAAGGCCTCACATTGTGAGAACAAATGCTTTAAGGGGAGCAGGGGTGGGGGGAGGAATCACACCAAGGGTTAGAAACAGATGGCACTGACATACTTGCCAAGGAGCTGAAGAGACTCCCAGACTTTCCCCCTGCCCTATTGCCTGTGATCCCAGGCAGAAGACAGGGGTCTGCTCAATGTACCTTCTGAAGATCTTCCTCCTCAGAAGAGAGGATGAGCAGATCCAGCCAAGTTACTGCCATAAATTATTTAGAAGCAGATTTTAAAAAAAATAGGGGTGGGGGGACACACAAGCCAGGAATTTCCCTTTCATTTGTGATAAGGAAGGAATTCCAGCTTCTTTGAGAGAGACTGCGGTCTTTGCACATGAGAGAAATAGAGGTAGTCGGTGGGGTGGTTGTGTGTGTTTTTGACAGTTTGCCTTGAGATCCATAACAGGAGTGTTTGGCATATATAGATATAGATATATATTCCTACAAAAAAGAGATAATGAATAGATCAGACAGACATATCACTGCAGAGATATCTTTTCAATGTTCCACCTTGTTTGGAAAAGGGAGGAGGAAGGGAAGAGAAGCAACCAGGCAAGGAAGGAAATCATTAGTGATCACTGAATGATCACTTTTTCTTCTGCTGCCCCTCACGCCTGGAACGCTCTTCCAGAACACTTGAGAACTACCAACTCAATCACAGCTTTTAAAACTCAGCTAAAAACTTTTCTTTTCCCTATAGCTTTTAAATATTGAGTTTGTTCTGACTCTATACTGTTAGCTTCACCCTACCCAGTGCCTGTTTACACTTCTCTGTGCCTGTTTCCATTCCCTCCCCCTCCTTATTGTTTTACTATGATTTTATTAGATTGTAAGCCTATGCAGCAGGGTCTTGCTATTTACTGTGTATAATCTGTACAGCACCATGTACATTGATGGTGCTATACAAATAAATAATAATAATAATAATAATAATAATAATAATAATAATAATAATGAATGGATGGAAAGAAGGTACTAAATGAGGGAGGACGGATGGACTGGCTGCTGACTGCCTCAATAGTCAATCCTGGTCAACAGTCTGTCAGGATTGGGCCACCACTGCGCAGGCTCGTTTCACATGCATTTGCAGGTCCTGCTATTTAGGGTTTTATATTTTCCCTCAAGATGTTTTTGTACCCAGGCAAACTTTGAGGTTACCCCAAGATTGCTGATACCTCCCTTTCGTGCATGGCTGGCACTGTTTTGGCTAGATTTGCATGAGGAAGATAGGAGAGCCAGTGAGGTGTAGTGGTTGGGGTGTTGGATTAGGACTCAGGAGACCCAGGTTCAAATCTCTGCTCACCTTGGGCAAGTCATTATCCTAACTAGTGATGGGTGAACTTCCGCTGAGCATCATCAGACAAGCATTTTATCGCATGCTTGCTACTGCCCACTTATGGATGTTCGTAGTCCTTTAGACGATGTCTGCCTCTCCTGTGCCTCCCGCTCCTTCCACTTCTTTTTCTGCCGCAAAATAGACCCATTTTAATCCATCTTTTTTAAAAACAACAACAACGGAATGTGCAGGAAAAGTGGCATGATATAAACGGCCCCTGAACGGGCCACGTGGTCATTGTTGCTTCCTCTTTCTCTCCCCATGTAAAGAGACTGTTGCAGCAGCAGCAGGCCATAGCGACGGTAGGGAAACGCCAAAATCCACCCATCTGATGACACTCACTGAGTGAATTGTTATTTATTTGGAAAGCAACAAATTTGACCATGTGCATTTGGACAAGATTTCTTCTTTCATACAGAATCTCGTTCCATGTATGTGAGTTTATGTGCAGGAGCAATAGCAAAGGGCATCTTGGCAGCTGTAGTTTGGAACTGTGTAGTGTGGCCTGATGTCATGTATCACCACATTATGTGGTCCCTTTCTGATTGGTTGTTTTCACAGGGCCTGTGATTGCTAGTATGAAGATGAACCTACAGAATCCTCCTTAGAGCCAGAGCTGTGGTGGTGGCAACGACAAGGACAGAAGCAGCTAAAGAGACTGCTTTAAACAATTTTGCAAGGTGGGATCTAGATGGTAGGGTAAATGAACGTTTGGTGGAGTGTCTGAATACTACTTTACCCCATATGCTCAGAGGCTTATAATTATTTCTGACCTTAGCAAATTCATAGTACAGCAATCCAGGCCCGCTACAAAGGTGAGCATTATGAATGGATGTGTTTCGTCCAAGGAGTTGACTTATTATGGAATTTAATGATCGCTAGAAACTTCCCACCATGTGAAGGGGGACTTTGCATTTTGCGGGTTCCTTTCTCTCTCACCCCTAGGTAACACTAAACGATTTCATTTCAATTAACTTTTTTTTTTAACCTAGTGCACCACCTGCCGCAGATGGTGGAGGCACCAGGTAAGCCCCCCACCCCCTTCCCCACTTACCTTGCATCCGGTGGCTTCTACTCAGGGACTCTGAAGGCCGAAAACAGGCCGCGGCAGACGCAGGTAAGTGGGGAAGGGGGGAGGGGGGCTTACCTGGGTCCGCCACCACCGCTGGCTTGTGTCCGGCAGTGGTGGCAGATGCAGGTAAGTGGGGAAGGGGGGAGGGGGGCTTACTTGCTACCTCCATCGCTGCCACCATCTTTCTTCTGGCGGCTTCCGGGGCCACCAGAAATGAAAGGGAGTAGGCAATGTGATAACTTAAAATCGCGCGGCCTACTCTTTTTCATTTCCAGTGGCGGCACTGGAAGTTGCCAGAAGAAAGATGATGGTGGTGATGGAGGCAGCAGGTAAGGACACTGGTGGGGGTGGGTGGAGCTCCAAAACACTGAGGCAGCCTGAAGCTTCGGAGCCAATTGGCTTCGGCTTCAGACCACCTCGGCCTTTGTCCAAACTGCTTCGGATCCGGTTTGGAAGGGTCCGAACCACCCCGACCCACTTTGGATTCGGCATTCGGATCCAAGGTGGTGCACAGCCCTAGTGCTTAATGTCTTGGATAAGAGGCTGGATGGGGCTCAAGCTTAGCTGGGTCAAATTAAAAGATGTATGAGTTTTGTTTTTGTTTTAAAATGGCTGCTTGCATTTTCATTGGGGCTTCGTCTTGATTTACAGGTATAATATTTGTTTTGTTTTACTGATGTATTTAATGATTTGGAGCAGGATGCAGCCAAAGCCAAGCACTTTTAAGACACACACATTTCAATGGGATTGTTAACCATTTGCTCTCTCCATTGAAATCTATGGGATTTAAAATTTGCAAACCTATACACATTTCAATGGGACTTACTTCTGAATAGACATGCATAGGATTGCACTGTAAAAGCACTTACCTTTGGCTTGATCCTGCTCAGTGTTTATATAGTTTATAAGGCTATTGATGGCTACTAATCCTAATGGCTATGTGTTACTTCCTGTATCCAAGCCAGTATGTTTCTCCTCATCTGTGCTGGGAACAAGCATGGCAGCTTGCTAGTGCACTCATGTTCTACCTGAAGGTTTCCCCCAGGTGTTTTGGTTTTCATTCCACTGCTGTCTTTGAAGTAATTCAAGTCCTGTAGTGCTGGGTGGCTGTGGGTGTTCAGTGGTACAATTAGATAAAGGAGGGGGGCAGTTTATTTCAGTTGTTGTCCTGGTGTTTACTGCAAAAGTCTTGTTCGACTTGTTATATGGTATTCCGATTTGGATTTGGAATGATATGGGATGTGTACTTTAAATTTTTTTGCATTCCCTTTTAGGCATGTCTAGATGTATACTGTCACCCCATGTGTACTGGAGGATGGGAGCTGCATTGCCCCCTAGACCCTCTGAGGAGGGCACACTGCTAGCTTCCGCCTCTGAGTTAGCCACCAAAATTTGGTGGCGTAGTGGTGGTGGCAGGGCCGGTGCTATTTATTTTATTTATTTATTTATTTATTTATTTATTTATTTATTACATTTTTATACCGCCCAATAGCCGAAGCTCTCTGGGCGGTTCACAAAAATTAAAACCACAAAAAACATCCAACAGGTTAAAAACACAATTACGAAATACAGTATAAAAAGCGCAACCAGGATAAAACCTGGCCACCTAGAGTGCCAAGCTAAGAGGGGTGCTGGGCGCAGCGCAGCACTCATGCGCGTTGGCTGTGAGCTGGCCCGGCCCAAGGATTCAGCTGGGCCTGGGTGGGTGAGATGGTGCCCCATGCCCGCCCAGCCAAAGTGAAGCCAGGGACGCTGGGGTGGGGCGGCTCCATGTTTGGACTTCCAGAATGCGCCCGGAAGCCCAAACGTGGAGCCGCCCCCCCCACCCCAGTGTCCCTGGCTTCGCTTCGGCTGGGCGGGCACGGGGCACCATCTCATCAGCATGAGGGCGACGCGAGGCAGGGGGCAGGGCTCAGTTCGCTCACTGTTGTGAGCAGCTGGGCCTTCAGCACCCACCCACCCCAGCGCTGAAGAAGAGGGGGAAGAAGAAGAAGCAAGAAGAAGCAAGTGGCAAACTCCAGGAGGTGGCGAAGAAGAAAGAGAAGAAGTGAGTAAGGTAAGACTGAGGGGTGTGTGTGTGTGTGTGTGTGTGTGTGTGTGTGTGAGAGAGAGAGAGAGAGAGAGAGAGAGAGAGAGAGAGAGAGAGAGCAAGGGAGAGAGAATGTATGGGTGAATGGGGTGCATGGGGTCTTTGAGTGAATGCATGTGTTCATGCGTGTGTTTGTTTGGAGTGAGTGATGCTGAGTGTGTGTGTGTGTGCACGTGTGTGAGTGGAAGGGGGGATAATTTGGAGGTGATATTCCTATTATATAATGCATTTTAGACCTATAGACATTCCTTTCCAATTTGTTTGCTATAATTGGCATGACGTATTTCTTGCACTTTAAAATAAATTTAGCAGTTTCAAGTTTTGTGCTTCTTATTTTTTCCAGGAAACATATGTTCTTAAAAATCAAAGTTGGCATTTTTTGGGGTGTGTGTGTGAAAGTAGCTCACCTTGCCAAGGGTGCAAAATAGTCTGGGGCAGTGGGGCAGTGGGGACTACACAAAAGGCCAGGGGTGCACATGCAAGATGCATATTTTCCACCCCTCATTTTATATACTGGAGACTGGCTCTCTTTCTGTTGAATAAAGGGCTAGGTCCCCAGCATTCAGATTTTAGTTAAATTCTGTTTATGCTATTATATTCTTAAATTATTTGTACCTTCTTCAGGAGAAAATTTATGTTGATCAATAGCACTTTCCCCCAACCTGGTATCCTTCTGATATTTTGGACTAGAATTCCCAACAATTCTGACTATTAGCCATGCTGGCTGGGGCTGATGGGTGTTGAAATCCAAAGGTTGTGGAAGCACTAGGTTGGAGAAGCTTGTTCTACAGCCAAAAGCCTTTAGCTAACCATTGTTAGGACTTACTTTAAAAGAAAAATCTATCTAGGTTTATTATCTGGCAAGATCTATTCTTGATCTTTGGATTAAGGATATGCACAGTATTATATAACTGCTGCTTATAAAATTTGTCCTCCAAGTAATCTTGGCCTGTCTTTTAACTTTATTAAGGGGCATGCCAATTATTTGGATAACTTAACAGTTTCTAAGTATCAGCTGAACTTTTCTAGGGAACGATTTATTCCCCCTCTGAGTTATTGGACAGCTGTTTTGGGCTTTTCCCTATAATGAAGCTTTGTCCTTATATTATAAGAACAGAGAGACAGAAACCTTAATACATGTTTGAATGTTGTTGGGTTTTTTTATAGAAATGAGCAGAATATTCCTCTTTTATCAAAATTTACAGACAGGACTTTTGAGTGGTATTTGCCTTTTTATTGGTGTCACCAACATAACTGTAATGGAAGTAAATGCAACATTTCTCTTTTTGCTGCAAACACTCATAAAAGGTTTTTATTAGTTTAAGTGTAGTCTGGCCTTTCCTTGTTTTAGGGTGCAATCCTAGGTATGTTTAGACAGAAAAAGTCCTGCAATTCTCAGCATGCCTCAGCCAGCTATGCTGGCTGGGACATACTGAGAGGTGTAGGACTTTTTCTCTCTATAAACAGTCATAGGATTGTACTCTTAGGCCTTAGCTAGACCTAAGGTTTATCCTGGGATCATCCCGGGGTCATCACTGTTCATGTAAATGACACACAGGATATCCCGGGAGCAGGCAGGGACGACCCTGGGATAAACCTTAGGTCTAGCTAAGGCCTTTATTGTTATTTACCCCTTCATTCTTATTTTATACATGCATTTTTATTTTAACATCCATTTATGTCAGAGAATGCAACTTCTTAATATTTTGTTTTGTGTTTTGAATAGATCTTTGACCACATAATAAACAAGTCTGAATTTGTAATTTTAGACTCTTGACTAATTATCTTAGGGGACCTCTTCTTTCAAAAGCCCAGTCAGACTGGACCTGAGTGGGAGTCTTGTGGCCCTCCAGATGTTTGACTCTAACTCCCATTCACCTTAATCAGCATGGCCAATGATCATGGGAGTTGTAGCCAAGCAACACCTGGAGGAATATCTAACTTACTGTTTCCTGGAATAGACATTACTGGGTGAGATGGACCAATGGTCTAATACAGCATAAGGTAGCTAGCTTCATATAAGAAGCTGCAGGGAAATCTTCTCAGTTCCTTGTTACCATGGGAGCCCTGTCTTTCCAAAGAAATTGGCATCACACTAAAAAGGAGTTGGGATGGGGTAGGGTAAGAGAGGAAAAGGTGGCCAAACCATGAGTTCCAGAAACTTGAGAAAAAGTAAACTTTATTTAGTTTGAGGTAGTTTTGGTTCAAAATATAAAGCATGAGAAGGAGACAATATCTCCAGTTCCAGCTTAAAATACTAGATGATTTCATTAAAATCTAAATAATAATAATAATTAAGAATAATAACAACGACAATAACAATGTTTCAGTTTTTAAAAAAGTTTTGCTCTAGGGCTAGGCTAATGTTTGTGGGACTAGGCAAGCTTGCACATCTGTCCTCATTCACCCCACATTTATAGGACATAAGGGATTGATCTATGGGGGAGGAATAATAAATATAGGGGAAATTGTTAGTATACTTCAGCGTGATTTGATGTCAGCCAAGGCTGATTCTGTACAACCAAAGTACTGAACATGCCAGAACTGGATCTTCTCAATGTGGTGGCTCCAGACTTAGTCAAACTTAGAGTAGACCCATTGAAATAAGTGGGACTTAGGTTAGTCTAATCTAAGTATGACTTAGGCTGCAATACTCACTTACTTGGAAGTAGACATGCATTGGATTGTGCTATAGGTTTTTTAAATTAAACTGGCACTGTAGATTTGGGCGGAACTGTCTTCCAAGGCGGTATACTGAGGATGGCAACCTTGTCCCAGTGCTGAATTTCTAAAAGCAGAGAGGGGGGCACTTGCCCACACAGACACTGCTTCCTTTGCAGGAGAAGTTTGCCTGTCTAATCCCTGATGTGTGTGTTTTACAAGTGGATTGATTTGTAAAGCATTGTGAGTCAAAAGATGTTATCTAAGGTTCATATACACTGTCCCACTAAGAACCCTGGAGGGGTGAGGCATTAAAGCTAAGATAACAAAGAATATTTTGGCATCTTAAAAACTAACAAATTTACAGTGCAATCCTTCACATGTCTTCTCAGAAGTAAGTCCCACTGAGTTCAGTGTGGCTTACTCTCAGGTAATTGGGCATAGGGTTGCAGCCTATGTACAGCAAAAGCTTTCATGGACTCCAGTCCATCATGCCAAACACACTTACTAGGGAGTAAATCCCATTAAATTCTGTAGGACTTTCTTCTGTAAGACCTACAGTGTTCAATGGGCCTTACTTTCAGGTAAGTGTGCATGCATAGGAATGCAGACTTACATACAATCCTAAGCACGCATGTTGACCTTGAAGTAAGCATCATTGAATGGAATGAGATTTACTGATTAGGGCTTCCTTCAGAGTCAGTATGAAAAAGATTGGGCTGCCTATTGGGGGACGAAGGAGACAGTGGGCTCATTTGCACCAAGCAGGATATTCCGCTATGAAAGCAGTATGAAAGTGGTATATAAAAGGCAGGAGCCACACTACTGCTTTATAGCAGTATTGAAGTGCACTGACAACTGTTAGGGTCCATGACAGATACCATATACCGCTTTCATAGTGGAATATCCTGCTTGGTGTAGATGAGCCCAGTGATTCAGGTCTCTCTCCACCTTCTCTCAAACTTTTGCAGGGATCCTCCTTTCTTGCAGGGATTCTCATCCCAAATGGTCAAATTTGAACCTCTTTGCATTTGGAAATGATAGAATAGCTGCTCTTGGGCCATTCTGATTCATTGCAATAGACATGTGGACGGGAGAATGTTCCACCAGATTTATGCTTCTACCTGATGCAAGATAGGTTAGCTATCTCTGCACTGATTGGCTGTCTGGAGTTAGCTGTTAGCAAGAGAGATGATGATCACCTCATAAATACTTCTGTGGAATCAGAGATTAAATTAGGTTAAGCATCCAAGTATGCAGTAGGCCCAATGGGAGGGGGTGTTGAACCTCTTTCAGTCCAAGGGCAGAATTTGGGGCTGAATTCCACTGAAGGGTGGGGCCAAAGTCAAAGGGGGCAGGGCTAAAAATACCAGCATGTTGTAGCTTAACCTGCCTGTAACTATGCCCTAGGAGAGGCATGTTAGCCTTTTAGAATGGAGATGAAATGGCACAAAAGCAAGCAAACCACCCAACCATTAGTGGCCAGGGAAAGGGGGCAGTGTCAGGGACAGGGTATATGGCTGTGGCCATCTGCAGAGCCTCAGAGGACCAGAGTTGGCTTGAGGTTCTGCACTCCTACCATATAGATTTCAGAATCTTGCTTTCCCACTGCCTACCCTGGCTCATAGGACTGGGGAGAGCCTTAAACTCTGCCTGATCCAGACTTCTATGAGACTCATAAGCCTACATATTCCTACCTATAGCAACCTGTTAATTCAATCCCAATCTCTCCTCCCCCTTTTTTCTCTTAACCTGCTATGTTATATCCTAAAACATGACATAAAAGAAATTCTACGAAAAGGACGGGTGATTCATCATGCTAGCAAATGTATAGGATGCTCACATTCCCGCAACCATGATTATTGCTGTTATTACAGACATAAAAACCTTGGCATTGACATGAAAGGCAAATCAGACAGGGGCATTAATAAGCAGCTATCAGCTATCTGGCTTCCTTTTTAGGAGATGCTACATTCACACAGTCAGAAGTGTATTCCCGTGAAGTAGAGCTGATCGATCTGTCAACACAATTGCATGTGGCCAAACTGTTTCAGGCTAGCAGCCATTAGTACACAGAGGCACTGTTCTTTTGTAGTGCAAAATTGAAGATGGATGGGAGGAAAATTGGTTCTCCAAGGCATCTGGCGTAATAAGTAGGAAGTCTGTCTTTCATTCCGAACTGTACATTTCAACAAACTTTTTTTTTACAGTCAGTTGTAAAAAAAAAAAAAAAACTAGTAAGAGAGAATATAAGAAACAAACAACAAAGCAACAAGCAAACAAAAGCCCTTAGTTCCATTAAGGAAAATCCACAAGTAATATTTTGCATCCCAAGTCACTTTAAGAACAGAAGCACTTAAAAAAAAAAAGATTTTCCAATTCTCTAATGTTGAAAGTGCATCTCCTAATTGGGAAGGGGCTGGGGAGAAAAAAGATTGGTTGTCCCTGAGATAAATTAGTATTGCTAAACTGGACATTAAAAGAGGCAGGCACTCTTTGGGCAGTTTCCCGGTAATCGGAAAAAAGTGATATTACAAAAATAACGGGACAATAGATAGGGATAAGGGCTGCCTGTAGGGGTTGTTCCTCCACCCTTGACTTCTCTAAATCTTAATCGCTGTTGCCAAGCGTCCATCGCTGGGTGTTGTCTGCAGTGCCAAGCACAGTCGGATGTGTGGATTGCACTTCTGCGCCCTGGACGTTTAAACTAGTAAATACACGTGTATCTGAATGCAGGATTGCAACAGTATAGAAAGACAGGGGCTGGGGGTGGGAGGGGTTGAAAATCCGCATCTCAGAATGAGCCTGGGCGGAAGGAATTTGCATTTGCAAACGCACCACGTGTATCCAGAGAGAGAGAGAGGGAGAGGGAGAGAGAGGGGGGGGGGAGAGAGATGCTTCACGCATGTCAGTTGGAATGTAGCTGCAGCTCTGTGTTTGTGAACGCGCGTTTCTTGCCCGTGTGCAAGCACGCTGGAGTTGCGCGTGTGCGCAGATGTCCGCGCGTCTGTCTACACGCGCGCAGCAGGGAGGTTTCCTTGTTGGCGGGCGGCCCGTGTGCCTGCGCATGGCTGCCTCAGGCTCGGGAGGGTCTGCGCGTCCTCCTTGCGCTTCTGTGCCGCGGAGGAGCCGCTTCCTTAACGGGGGTGCGGAGCGGGGGGAGGGGGGCGCGGAGGGAGGACATTTCAGTCGCCGGGGGAGGAAGGGCCCTGCTGCGCGTTAACCTTTCCTGGCCTCCTCAAGAGGACACGGAGCTGGGCGAAGCGTCGGGCGTGGAGGGGCCGCTCGATCGGTCCGAGGCGGCCTCGTTGCTTTCCTTGGCCGAGGTGCTGAGCGCGGCGGCGGCGGCGGCGGCGGCGGGCGCGGCCAGCCCTTCCTTCTCCCGCTTCTTCTGCTTCATCCTCCTGTTCTGGAACCAGATCTTCACCTGGGTCTCGTTGAGCTCCAAGGTGGCCGCGATCTCCACCCGCCGGGCTCGGGTGAGGTACTTGCTGAAGTGGAATTCCTTCTCCAGCTCCGTCAGCTGCTTGGTGCTGAAGTTGGTCCGGATGGTGCTGGGGTGCACGGCCAGGCCGTAGTCGGACACTTTCGCTGCTCGCACGAGCCCGGACGCGAAACGCGGAAAGGAAGCAACGAAGCCGCCGGTTAGAAAGGCAATTGTGCATGTCGAAAGGACGGGGCAAAGTCCCACCCGGGTCTGGAACGTCTGAGCCATCTGTTTCTCTGCCCTCCTTCCCCCGCCAAAATAACAACCGTTTATTTCTGTCTTTTTTTTTTTTTTTTTAAAAATGTAACCCGCCTTGGGTGCCTTGGCAGAAAGGCGGTATAGAAATTTATTCAGCAACAACAAGAAGTCGGTGACTACCAAGTAGTGAGGAACACACACTTTGTAGATGTTCAAAGGCACTTTGCATCAGTCTTCCACTACCTGGTGCCCTTGAGATGTGTTGGACACCCCATCATCCCCAGCTGACCTGGTCATTGGCCGTGATGATGGGAGTTCCAGCGAGCATCAAGTTGAGGAAGGCTGCTTTACAGGTCTCTAGCACTGAGGCATAGCTGAAGTCCATACCTATTGTGAGGGCTTAGGTGTGCTTGGAAGTTCACCCCCGCCCCCAGTTAAAATCCCCACTCCCTAAACTCAGATGTGTGGAAGATTTAGCTGTTGTTATTACAATTTACATTCTCTTGGTCATTACCCCCTTACACAAATTCACCGTGGTGCTTTTTCAACCAGTGTGGTATAGTGGTTAGAGTGTTGGACTGAGCCTGGTGAGTCCTGGGTTCAAGTCCCTTCTTGGCCATGAAGTGCATTCTGTAACTTTGAGCCAGTCGCTGGCTCTCAGCCCAGTCTACCTCATAGGGTTGTTGTGAGGATAAAATGTAGAGGAGGACCATGTAAGGCACCTTGTGTTCCATACAAGAGGGGGGGGGGGGGAAAGCGGGATATAAATGTATAAAATAAAAATAAATCTCTCCTGTTTGTTTATTTAATTTCATCCATAACAGCTCTCAAGGCATTTTACAACAAAAGCACATGGTTTTATGACTGTAAAGTGCCCCAGGGCAGTATCCAAAACTAATAAATAAAGAAAATCATAACAATTCACAATGATTGTTTTGACGTTGCCTTTTTTTTAGTTTTTGCACTTTTATATTACAACTTTGTGCATAGTCTTTGGTGCCTTGAAGCAGGCCATCCATCCATTTGATGGATTTATAATAACTGCCTAAATAAACAAATTCACATGGTCTGGATACAGGCTCTGGACTGGGGCTAAACTTTGGTAAACTCTGTTTGTGCTCTGACACACCCTGAGAAGAAGACCTTCCCTCTCTAGAAACACTCCAGACAATGCTTAATTTCTAGTAGAAGACATGCCTGCTGGAAAACACCAGCTTCATTCGGGGAAGCACTTTATCCAAATTCCTGGCCTGAAGAGAGTCTTTCTAGTTCCTGATGAGTGAAATGCACTCTGCACCTGCTCAGGGGCACTTCTCATCATTCTTATTGTTCCAGGGTATTTGAATCAGAAGCTAGGGTTGAACCTGGCTATCGGTGAAGCCTCACACTTAATGTCCGTTCCACCCCTCTCCATTGCCTCCACTCTTGGAGTGTTTCTCAGTTGATCAACAGAGCCAGTATACCCCTTACCTTCATTCCCACTTCCTTAATTTGGGGGCATGTTTCTATTCCTAAACCTAATGTCAAGATCCTCTCCTTTCTTCCTTTTAGAAATGGTGTGTTTTTGTTGTGATCTTTTGTGAAGACATTAAAAAAGAAGAAGAAGAAGAAGAAAGAATCAGAAACGGGTAATCTGAGATGCGAGGCATTGTGAGAAATATTTTGCACAACTTTTTCGAAGTTGTTCTGCCTAAGTCCCGTTCAATTGGAAAGGGAGCTGCTCAAAGAAGCGGGCAGGAGGATTGTAGGCATGGACTGAAACTAGGAAGTAGCACAGGAGAAGCGAGTAGTGTGTGACCTCGGTTCTGTGAAGAGGGAATCTCATTTTTTCTGTAAGTCAACCTGCATCTAGTTTATTTGATTGATGTGACAATGAGCCACTTCAGGAGAAGTTTCTTTCTTCTTCTTTTTTGTCTGAAAATAAATAAAATAAACCCAACTGCCCCATAACAGAATGAACATTTTTGAAACCATCAAAGAAGGTGATAGCACTTGGATCTATTATTATTCAACTGCTAGTCCCATGGGGAGGATGTATTCCCCTGGCATGCTTCACCTCCATCTCCCTTTCTGCAATTTGAACCCCTTGACTCTGATCCTATCCTTAAGCCATGAGGTGAACGATGGTGACCTTCTCTTTCACTGGCACCTTTGGAGATAGACAGAGGAATATGGTCACTTCCCACCTACTACATGCATTCTCTGTTCCATCCACTCCCTTACCTCACCCCAACCTCTCATGGTTTGCCTTCTAGACTGGTGGGGGGGGAGGCAGGCTTGTATTATTATTATTATTATTATTATTATATTATTATTATTATTATTATTATTATTATTATTATTATTATTATTATTGCCTTTCCCCGTCTTGCTAGGAACCCAAGGCAGCTTACATAGTCCTTCTCCTCTCCTTTTCAACCCCACAACAACCCTGTGAGGTAGGTTAGATCCTGGATCTCCTGAGTCACAGTCCAACACTCTAACCTCCTACACCACACATTTGGCTTCCTTGATCAGATCCTGCTTGTCTCCAACAGCTAGAACGAAGCTCCTGGGAGCCAATCCTGAACCAGGGGAGGAGAAACCATGAAACCCCGCTTAACCTCGCCTCCCCTCCTCTCACCCTCTGGCAAGGGGCGTGCGTGTGGGATTTACCTGTCTTTGGAGGGTTCCTTTTCACTTTCATCCAGTCAAAGGTCTGGGTGGCGGTGGCAGCGGCCATGGGACATGGCTGTGAGGATGCGCAAGCCCTCGGGTCTTTGTTCTCGTGCAAGGGAGGCGAGAGGTTGCCAAAGCCCCCTTGCAAGTAGCCACCCTGTTCGGGCCCATAGAGAGGTTGTGGCTGGAAATGGCCCGTGGTGGCGCAGAAACCCTCTGATAAATTTCCCAGGCTGGAAGAAGAAGGGGATGAAGCAGCAGCTGCGACCGCCACGCTGGCGGGGTAGGCCGAGGGCTGGAAGTAGGCTCCATCTGTCTCCTGGGGGTTGAGGTAGAATTGCTGGCTGACGAAGCTGGGGCTGCAGCTGGGGGCTGAGTATCCGCCACCCCCTCCTGGCTGAGAGGACCCTGTGAAGGAGATGCCAAGGCCAGCAGGGTTGGGAGGAAGAGGAGGAGGAAGAGGAGGAGGAGGGTAGCTGGGGCTCTGCTGCTGCTGCTGGTGGTGGGCGTTGGGCCCAGCAGCGGCAGCTCCCACCCCCGTCACCCCGAAGCGTCCGTCTGAGTGATAGCTGTCACAGGAAGGAGTGGTGGTACCTGAGCAAGCTGGGAAGGAAGTGGTCCCCTGGTCGAGATGCTGCTGGTAGTCCTTGGGCGCGTAGGCGCTGGGCCCACGGTTACAAATTGCATAGTCTAAGAAGAAGTTCATTCTAGGTATTGTTGCTTAGCCAATGATGGAAGAGGGTCGCCCTGTTTTACGGTGATGCCTCCTGCCCTACAACCTTTAGATAGTATGTCAAAGTTAACCAGGGGGGGAAAGAAAGAGAAAGGGAGAGGGAGAGAAAGCCACCCTTCCCATCTATGGATCTCTAGCCTTGGAGCCCCCATACCCCCACCCCTCCTTCCAAGAGCCTTCAGAATGGGGGGTGGCTGTGGTGGAAAGTGGGGGGTGGGGTGGAAGAAGGGTCTGGACCACGTGGTTGCCTCCAAGCCCCAATGAGCAAATGCCTCCTGAAGTTTGTCAGATATCTACCATCATCCATCAAGTCTTTGACATTTGCATGACAAAGGAACTTCAATCAAACTTTTCCCCATCGATCTGATTAACAACACGGATACGTCAAAAGGTTTTCCCCCTCAAAGACTTCGGAAGAAAAAAAAAGAAGAAAAAAAGGAAGTGATAGAAAGGGGTTGGGGGAGGAAGAGGAGAAGAGGAGGAAAGTTAGGACTATTCAAGGTCCCTTCTATGTGTTAAAAAGAACCCCCCCCCATTCCAATTCATAAGATGGTGGCAAAAATCACCAGAACTTTTCTCCCTAACTGAAAAAAAGGAGAGCTTTAGCCCCATTCCGACTACAGGAGGCTCACATAACACGTTAACACAGAGGGGGAGCAAGAGAGAGAAAGTGAGAGGTAGGGAAGACTTTTTTTTATGAAAGAAAATGTTCTTTTTTCTCCTCATTAAAAAAAATTAATCACCGAAAAGATACTTAAACGTTTATGGAGTTTGCTTAAAGTGCTTCTTGCTTTCCCTTTTAAAAAAATATCAAAAAGATCCAAATAGCTTTGCTTTGCACATCGCCTTTGTGTCTAGAAGCACTGTGCTTAAGAGCAATTTAATTCAATCAACATTCTAATGAGTTGTGAAATAAAGTTAGAAACACAATTGTCTTTTGTTGGAGGGGGGGAAAACGCAAATGAAATTGAAATTCGATCTACCCTATCCATCTATTCGTTATTTATTTTATCTGACTATCCATCCATTTCCACCCCTGCTTTCTAATCTGATCTTTGCGTTTCTTATTTCATTTAAAAAAGGAAAGGGGAAAAAGACTATGGTACCACCTTGGCTTGCAGTCACTGGTCTTTGATTGGCCTGTCGTTAGAAGTGGGATGTTGAAATTGCTGCAAATCATTCGTAAAATTGAAATAAAGACAAGCAAGGAAGCGAGCCAACGACTAGTGAGGCAACCTTTAGCAAAAGCATCGTTCGCTAGAACAGCCCAGCCTGTAGAAGGGAGGCTATTCCTATAAAGCCCCTTTATGATTGAGGCAGGATCTACACAACTGCTTTAAAATGGTTTATAACAGTTTTGACAACTGTTGGGGCCCAGGACACACTCCATAGACAGTTGTCAAAACTGTTTGGTGTGGATCTGGCCCAAGAAGCTAAAATATGTTTTGATTCGTAGACGCTTAGGGTCAGAAGACTGAGGACTTGTTTTGGGTTCGCCTGGTTTGGAGGGGTGTGGGTGGGTGTGCGTGTGTCAGATTCTTCTTTGGCTTTCTGAGCAAATGTTACACAGGGCCGAACAACTGGTGAACTCAAAAGTCATCTCTCTCCCTCCCTCCCTCCTCCCCCCCCTCTCTCTGTATATAAGTGAACTTTTGGCCTGTTTCAAACCCTCTGGTGCTCTCCTCGTGGGCTGAACGACCAGTAAATATCCTGACAAGTAACAAATGACCGTGGGCGTCCGATTGGAAGTTACTCTTGTCTTCCATGTGCTAACAAGTAAATAAATGTTGCTTGCCTGGCTTCCCATTATATTGGGCATGAAGTGGTTTAGTCTCTCTTCGCTTTTGTCAAGACACATTGGGCGAGAGGAGGCGATCCCACGGCAAAAGGAAAGTCCGTGATCATCAATTTATGGACTCTCCAAGTGGTCCTTTAATGACGCCTCAAGCAGAACTCCCCAAGAAGGAAGAGAGAAGGTGGCGGGTGGGGGTGGGAGGCGACTGAAAGGCGATGGGGACGCAGGAGCAGAGCCACTAATTATAACTTTGCAGTGATGTGTGTTGAAAGGGGGTGGTGATGATGGCGTGAAGGCATAGAGCTTTATCACACCAGCGTTATACTGTGCAATCACTGTGAATTGCATGCAAAGGACCCAGAAGTTTTCCACCTTATAATCTGCTTTGATTGCGAAGTACTCCCATGCATCCTGCCTTAATCGTGCAATAAAGCCAAAAGAGTCGCCATTTAGCCCCTACTTTTTGAGCGTAAGAAATGCTTACATCTGCGTAAGCTTTAAAGATAAAGACACCAAAATTGGCACAGTAATAGATATTAGGGAGAGCTTTAAGCATGCCAAATTTGAATTGAATTGGGTCATCCGTTGGTTTTTTATGATTTTTTACATTTCCCCCCTTAAACTCACTTCCTGGTATGCAAAGGATCGCTGTCGCCCTGTAGCAAAAAACAAAACAAAACAAAAAAAACCCAAAAAAAACAATAAACAATAAACAAACAAACAAACAAAAAAAACCAATGGCGAAAGTTTAGCGCTACGGGGATAATCCGAGGGAAGCAGGTACGCGGGATGAAGACAGATTTGCCCTCTTGATGGCATTGGATAGGTTCCATACATACTACGGGAAGGGGAAGCAGGATGGCTAAGGAGAGAATGGCTGGCAGTTTATAAGAGAGAGCGATGTTAACGATATGAAGCAGGCAGAAAAGGGAACTTTTGCAGGGAGAAAAGATCAACGGGGTGCAAAACAGAAGCAAGTCGAGAAAAAACGTGAGAAAGAGGGCGGGGGGACCGAATTTAGGGGAAGGAAGGAAAAGTTGCGTCACTTTTGCATTTTGGGGGAATGTATTTCATTACTTAATGCTTACGTGAAATTAGCAAGCAATTGGCCCAACTGTAACCTCAGGTTTGCCATCGTGCACATCTGGCTGTAAGCCAGGGCCCACTTCGTTTTCACTCTCTGGTGGTTCTGGCTGTTTGACACACAAGTCAGGAAACACAAGTTCCTGTACTTTATATGTTTAGGTGGATATGTAACACGCTTAGGGGGATGCCTTAAAATAAACCTCCGCATCTTGAAACTACGGTGTCTGCATCTGATGGGCGCTCTTAGATCATCCCACCCCACCCCCCAGTATCTTTGGATGACTGTGATCCTAATCTGTGGGTTAGGCTGAGAACCCTGGCAGGCACTGGGGACTCTTAATTTAGGGGTAGGTAGGGCAGTACACAGAGTCTTAAAAACTTAACAAATAAATAAATAAAAAGCCGTCCCTCAATGGAAAGTAAGGCTAATCTCAGGATTGAGCTCGGAGCTTGGCTTGTTAAATGAGGGATTAATTTGCCTTGTTAAGAAGAGACATCAAATTGGGGTCACAGAAGGACTAATAAATCTTCCGGCTTAGCGCCCAAGTAAAATAATACTAAATAACACACCCTGACAAACCGAGATCTTTTATCACGCCCAATCAATGCTTCCGAATTTGAGGGCGTGGCGGAGAGAAGAGAGGGCCCGAAATCGTTGCGTGTATCCGTCTAGAGAAATATTTTCGTGGGGTCATTTATTTATTTATTTTAAAGTGGGAGAGACAAGTCCAGAAGGATAATGCTTATAAGGAAAACCAACCGGACTTTAGGTCTGAACGTTCAGCAAAAAATCAATAAAAAGAAATAAGAAAAAGAAAAAGAAAGTACGTGTGTGTGTGTGTGTGTTTCTAGGAAGGTACACTTGGAAAGTGAAACTGCAAAACTGGGAGGAAAACACATGCGACATCAATATGCACCCCATGCTTTAAATAAGCATTATGGGCGTGGTTGTCTGATTGAAACATCTGATGTTCATCCCCATTCCTCACAGCAGCAACATGCGTTGATCTGCCCTCAAACGTCCAATCCTCGTCATATTTCCTTCTTCTCCAGAATGCTCGGCCTCCCTCACACTTCCGTAGTCTTTTAGGTCTCAACTTGTTGGCTTGCTTTGGGTTTTCTGTGCCACAACCGGGTGAACTCCAGATGTGTTAGTCTACAACTCCCATCATCTACAGGCAGCATGGCCCTTCCCCATCACTGTTTCGGGCAGCTTTATTCCTAAAACACAGCACATTGTTGTCTAGGGAAAGCCCATGCCCCAATGAACTGGTAACTTTTAAACCAGTTACTTTTAAGTAACGAGTAATAAACTAGGTACTTTTAAAACAGTTACTTTTAAACTAGTTTACAAGTGATTAGCTTTATTTTAAAACCAAATTAGTTCTGAATCAGAACTCATCACAGAATCCTAACTTGATAAAACTCATAATGTATTTCCAGAATGGCTTTCCCTGGATGTGTTTGTGGGCCTCTGCAGAAAAGTGAGGCTACTGGAACTTCTTTGCATTCCCCTTGGAACTCAAGGGCCGCTCACCATCTGCTCCCGAATGGTGATGACTTACAGAAGGATGCATTAGATCCCTCCCCCTCCCCGAATCCCCCCTCCCCTTGTGCCTAAAAATCATGTGTCTCCAGAACCATGGGGTAGGTGCGTGCGTGCGCATATGTAGGAGTGAAGGAGCGAGATCTAGTTTCTGCTCCGGGAAGATTATAAAGCAAGGAAGTGGTTCTTCTCCAAGGGCATAGATGTTGTGGGTCAGAGTGAAATTAACAGGCATCCACAGCTATCAAGAATATTTCAGAAACGAAAGTGAGCACAATTAAACAGAAGAAAGGGCCATAATTTTATGAAACTCCATTGAAATTCAATTTGGAGAGGGGGGCAAAAAGTTTCCCCACATTTTCAAATCTCACTTTGAGAGACATTTAAAACTAAATTAAAAGTGGCATTAAAATAATTTTAAGGCCATAATGTTAAATATCAATGTGCCATTTTGTTACCCCTGCCTTCAAACATCAATAAAATAATGGCATCCAGAACTGGGAAGGGTGAAAAATCACGTTAAGGCTCCCAGTTAAGGCTGGGAGGTTAATTGCACAATCCTATTATACATTTACTTCAAAGTAAGTTCCATTCAGTTCAATAGGATTGCATCTTTAATGTTAAAACTACATGAAGTTAGCAAAAATATGCTGATTTGTAGGAGCAGGTCATGAAATAACCTGTTTGGGAAGATTGTTCATTTTTTTTTAGTTGGCTTTTTGCCATCACACATCTGTAGTCACATCTTTATGGATTATATTATCCTTCCCCAAACTGGAGGTCTAAAGATGTTTTGGGCTACAATGGCCACCATCCCTGATCATTGGCCATGCTGGCTTGGGCTGATGGGAGTTTTAGTCCAAAACATTTGGACAGCCTGAGGTTGGAGAAGGCTGGGCTATACACTCCTGGCTACTTGCAAGGGGCAACCCTTATCCAAACCTTAAAAGCAAGTAAAGATTGCAGTAACTGGGTATGTTTAGCCTTGAGAAGAGAGGACTGAGGGGGGTAACATGATAGCATTTTTCAAGTGCCTAAAGGGTGGTCACACAGAGGAGGGCAGGAACACACACACACACACACACACACACACACACACACACACACACACACACACACACACACCCCTCATCCTATATCACTGCAATCTCAAAGGCTTTGACAAAGAGCCATGTTTTAACTTGGCACTGAAATGAAGCCAGCATTGGTGCCAGTTGGGCCTCCAAGGGGAGGATATTCCACAACTGGGGTGCCACAACATGTTATCCAAAACTACAGGAGATGTGAAATAATGGTCTTCTTAAGTTACAATAAGGCAGCATTTAGTTGGACATCAGCAAAAGCTTCCTAATAGTCAGAGCAGTGAGACAATGGAACCAACTTCCTAGGGGTGGGGGTGGGATCTCCATCACTGGAGTTATTCAAGCAGAGACTGGTCAACCATCTGTAGAGATGCTTTAAAACAGATTCCTGCACTGAGCAGGGGGTTGGACTGGATGGCCTAAATGGCCCCTTCCAACTCTATAACCTTCATCCCACGTACCTAGTGCTAAGCTTTCATGGTTGTTGTTGTTTTTGCTACGGGGCAACAGCGATCCTTTGCATACTAGGAAGTGAGTTTAAGGGGGGAAATGTAAAAAATCATTAAAAAATCAATGGATGATCCAATTCAATTCAAATTTGGTATGCTTAAAGCTCTCCCTAATATCTATTACTGTGCCAATTTTGGTGTCTTTATCTTTAAAGCTTACGCAGGTGTAAGCATTTCTTTAAAATCCTGCTCCTGCACCCCAGCGGCGGCTGGGAAGATATGTAGGAGCTAAATACGGCAAATCTTTTGGCTTTATTGCACAATTAAGGCAGAATGAATGGCAGTACTTCACAATCAAAGCAGATTATAAGGTAGAAAACTTCTGAGTCCTTTGCATGCAATTCACAGTGATTGCACAGTATAACGCTGGTGTGATAAAGCTCTTTGATTCTATGATTCCATTGGGGTAGGCTGGGTTACCTTGGAAGGTGTAACCTTTCCCAACTCTTAAATGAGAGGGCAGTGGGGGGGGGGGTACTCAGACTTTCTAAAATAAGGTGTATTGGTGGAGCTCAACGTACATGAAAGGCACACACTGGGTTGAATCCAGAATTTGCCTTTCATGATAGGAAAGGCTCTACATGTGGAAGGTCCTTCAGCCCAATTTTTGGGGATCTCCCTCCCCCCCCCCCACTACAGCTCACCCCCTTCAGCAAGGCATCTTGATACTCCATGTAGCACTTTCAGGGGTCTAGAGGGGCTGCTGTGGGGAACAGGGGTCGGGGAAATCCACTTCCACCAGCGCAGTTAATCTAGCATAAATCTGTATCCAACCCCCTCTGTGTGATGAAGTAATTTCTTGCCTATGAAAGCTCATGCCATGACTGATTTGTTAGTCTTTAAAGCGTTTGCAGGATTCTGTGGCTTTGCCTGGTGCTTTTTTTCTTTTTAATCTTGCAAGTTTGCATTCCAGATGGTTATGGGCAGCAGACTGTAATTCCATAGTGGTGACAGAAAGCATTCTGCATGTTTTTGGAAGCACTTATTGCTTTCAGTGTGGCCTTAGCTCAGTGTCAGAGCCCAGGCATTGCCTTCAGAAGGTCCCAGATTCAAACCCCAGCTTTTCTAGGTAGGGCTGGGAAGACACCCAGTATGGAAAAGGCCCAGCAAGCTGTTGCCAGTCAGTACTGAGTGAGATGGACCCATGGCCAGATTTGATATAAGGCAGCTTTTGATGTGCCTAAATGCTTCCCTGGTATGAATCCTGGCATTCCAGGTGTGTTCTAGAGTTGAGGCTGCCTCTGACTTAGAGCTTGTGCTTTTGTCTACAACTGTATCTATTGGCCCTGTTCAGACAAAACAGTAAGCCATGGTTAGGCTGCTAAGCCTTTTGCAGCAAATGGTTAGTGAACGTGTTTAAACTGTAGCCACTATGGTTAGGAATGATTCACATGGCACACTAAGGCCATAGCTAGACCTAAGGTTTATCCCTGGATCGTCCAGGGGTCAAGCCTGTTCATCTAGGTGACACACAGGGGATCCAGTGCTCAGGCAGGGGCGAACCCTGGATGATCCCAGGATAAACCTTAGGTCTAGCTGTGGCCTAAGTCAGGGTTCACACCACACACTAAGCATAATGTTTAGCTCAAAATGCTTAACCACTGTGGCTTAGTGTGTAATCTGAACAGGGTCACTGACAGTTTGGAGGTAACTGGAGATCAACTGCCTCCTGAGGATGACAGAGACCATTTTGTGACATTTTATCCACTGGATAAGCTGCTTTTCCCACTGGATTCACAGTAAGAACATCCATCTGAAATGGTAACTGAAACAGCTCATTCCAGACCGTTGGAAATTCTCACAACTGGACTCACTTCCTTATAGGGCAACTGACCACTTACTCCATACATCTTGTCCTTAGTTCCCCAGCAGGCTCTATAACCCTGCAGACAACTCAAGTGAGTGAATTCTTTCTCTGAAGTGACAGGTCATGAGTGGGGAACCTCAGTCTTAGGGGCCAAATCCAGTTCTGCTGGGGTCCCAATCTGGCCCTCTGGGGGTCCTCAGTTGGCCCCACCCTTCCACTAGTTCCACCTCCTCCCCCGCCCCCAAAGTCAGTCCTTTGGTGGTTCCCAGCTTTTGTGTAGTCCCCCCCCCCATTTGAAAAGGTTGGAATGCTTCTCCTAAGGCTTAATTAGTGGCAGTAAAGGCATTAAACCATAATATGCTAGGGGTTGTTGTTGTTGTTGTTGTTGTTGTTGTTGTTGTTGTTGTATTTTTGTCCCTAGTCCTTTTACTCTGGGCCCTACCCACAAATAGAATGTGGCCCCAGGAATTTCTCCGGAATTGAACTTGGCCCTTAAGATGAAAGAGGTTCTCTATGCCTTTGCAAGGTAGATAGCAGGGCTACCATCTTTGATTATTTTATACTATCTTTTATATAGGGTGACCACATGGAAAGGAGGGCAGGGCTCCTGTGTCTTTCACAGACGTATAGAAAAGGGAATTTCAGCAGTTATCATTTGTATACATGCAACACTTGGTGAAATTCCCTCTTCATCACAACAGTTAAAGCTGCAGGAGCCCCTGCCCTTATTTGTATCCAATCAAGAGGGCAGGGCTCCTGCAGCTTTAACTGTTGTGATGAAGAGGGGATTTTCCCAGGTGCTGCATGCATACAAATGATACCTGCTGAAATTCCCTCTTCTATACAACTGTTAAAGATGCAGGAGCCCTGTCCTCCTTTCCATATGGTCACTGAACTTTTATACCTTCTTTGGTTATTGGTTAATCAACTTGAGTTAATTATTGTGGGGCCCTATTTCAATCAGGAAGAGCAAATTGTAACTGTTTGGTATGAGAGTTAAAGGCACTTTTTTCTTTTAGGCTCTCAGTTGTTTGTCTAATTGTAATGGGGAATGAAAAAGAAAATACTGAAGGATATTGAGTATCCTGCTAACAAGGTATTATAACTTTTGTTTACTAAATTGCCAAGTATCTTACATTTTCTTTAAGCTGCAATGGTATTCACACTTACTTGGGAATAAGCTCCACTGAATGTAGTGGGAATTACTTCTGAATAAACATGCACAGGTTTGCACTATTTATTTGTTTAAAAAGGCATACATATTGTGTTTTGAATAATATGCAAATATATTTAAATTTAATTGATTAATAAATCCATCAGCTTAAGGCTAGATGATTAATCAACTAAAATTGTTTAATAGATGGATGACTCTAAAGGCTATAAAATGTGCCCATATTCAGAGCATCTGTAGAACAGCAGTTCCTAATGCCATAAAACCTCAGGGAATAGCAATTCTATCTCCTGTGATCCACCCCAGGCAAACCTCTCCGATCAAATGAAGACCTGCAACTCAGGTATCACGGCAATTCATTAATAACAATATTTGCCTGCCTTGTTGTGTCCTGGATTTCAAGTTGCATTTTCCTACTTCAGCTTTTCTATCTCTTGTGTCTATGTCATAAATAGGAAACCACCAAACAATTGATGGTTGGGAGGAAATGGGTGGGGCCAGGGGGAATGAGGTATGGCCAGATTGGAACATCAGGAGGGCTGGATTTGGCCCTTGGGCCTAAGGTTCCTCACCCCTTTCTATGAGTTACGGGTGGGATAACAGTGAATTATAGAATGATCATTCCTAGCTTATGTTATCACCACTATTATTTGGATTATTGTTATTAGCAAGTGTTCATTAATATCCTGGGTTGCATTGAAAATCTGGGTTATACCATGGAAGTCAGAGGCCATGGCTAGACCAGGCCTATATCCTGGGATGGTCCCGGGATCATCCCTGTGCATCCAAATGACACACAGGAGATCCCAGGAGCAGGCAGGGATGACCCCTCCATTTGCCTGGGATAATCCTTAGGTCTAGCTAAGGCCAGAGACCCTCATGCAGTTCTGGCAAGGGTGGCTGCAGTGTCACTGTTGATAGGAAGGCTGAAGCCACAGATGTAATGGCCTCTTCTTCCTCCAGGGTCCTTGCCAGCAGGAACAACACTGCTTCAACTGTGACAGGTCAAGCAAGGGCAGAACAGCATCCTTTCACCCATTTGCTCTCTCTCTGTCTGCCTCAAAGCCTGGAATAGGGGGAAGCAATGCGTCCCTATGGAACACATAGAGCCACATTGCCTCCACTATTCATTGGTCATTCCTGACTCTTCCAATGTAGGCTCTGCAACGGCCACACAGCCAAGGGGCAGAGTTAGAAACTGGGTTTTATTTTATGTTTTGTATATACCGTATTATTTTCATGTCCCCTTTTTGCACCTACCAGGCATCCCCAGAGCACCACCATGCGTTTCAATATAGCTCTTTAGCAGGAAGGCACAGGGTAGCTGCGACACAGTTGGTGTCTCCCTCGTTTTATAATTCCTTCAGTCTTTCAAATTAGCAATTTTCTTTTTGGCTAGTGTACACAGGAAAATCTTGAAGGTTCCAAACAACAGCATAATAATGGGATCCCATCAGGGCACTGCAATTAAAAGAGATGGTGTATTCCATCAAGTATCAGGGGTTATGTTTTTTCGTGCTTCCTAAAAATATTTAATTAGACATTAGCCTTTAATTATATTTACTGCTTCATTTTCACTTCTGTGTTTAGAGAGGCGAGAGTGTCACTAATTATTCTTATCCCCTAAAGCACAACCGATAAAAGCCTCTCTCTTAATACTCACTTTGACTTGATGAGGCTTCCTCCCCCTTCCCCCTCCCCAATTTTGTTGTGAAGAAAAGCAATCAGAGGGACTTCTTTATTATTAGTGGTGTAAAAGTCTGGAACAGTCTCTCTGGAAAAGCTGGGGGAGCAAAGAATCTCTCTGGGTTCAAGACATAAAAGAAGAACATCTTGTAATGGTTCTTGTTAGTGCCTTAGGCCCTTTCTACACCTAAGGATTATCCCAGGAAAATGGAGGGATTATCCCTGCCTGCTCCTGGGATTCCTTGTGTGTCATTTGCATGCACAGGGATGATCCCTGGAAAAAAGGCAGGTGTAGAAACGGCCTTAGTTGTGTTCCACTGGAATTTTCTCACATATAATCTTGGGTTGCTCCTCCTCCTTACGTCCCTCTGCTGAGACCACCATTAGTAAGAGGTGTGTGGCATGAACCCAATAAGCCTTTGACTCTGGACACAGACTGTCTCACAGGAACTGGGAACTAGTAACCAGCCTGTGTGCCTAGCTCAAGGATGGTATACTGGCAGCTTTGGGTCAGCATACCCTCACCCTGCCAGGATCTACCTATGGTTTCAGGCTCTTCTCTATTTTAGCTGCTTGATCATTGTAAAAGGACCTCCTTCATTGCAGGGGCAAGAAACCTCTTTCAGCCCAAGAACCAAATTTCAGAGAAGCTCTGGGGGGGGGGGCATTCCAGTGATGGGCAGGTTCGAAGGCAAAAGGGGCATTGCCAGAAATACCAGCCTATTGTAGCTTAAAGAACTTACCACCACTAACTAAGGGCTCATCTACACTGAGCAGGATATTCCACTATGAAAGCAGTATGAAAGCTGTACATAAAAGGCAGGAGCCACACGACTGCTTTATAGCAGTACTGAAGTGCACTGAAAACTGTTGGGGCCTATGGCACATACCATATACCACTTTCATATACCATCCTGCTTGGTATAGATGTGTCACGGGCCCCAACAGTTGTCAGTGCCCTTCGGTACCACTATAAAGCAGCATTGTGGCTCCTGCCTTTTACATACCACTTTCATAGTGGAATATCCTGCTTGGTGTAGATGAGCCCAATGCCTTAGGAGAGGGGTTTCAACCTTTTAGAATAGGCGAAAAGTTGCAAAAAAGCCAGAAAACTATCAAACGGTTGGTGGCTGAGTAAAAGGGGGTGGGGCCAAGGAAGGGGGCTTGGCCCTCTGGAGAACCCTGGAAGGCTGTATTGGAACCCCAGATGGACCAAATTTGGCCCATGGGCCTGAGGTCCCCCACTCCTGGTTTATTGGGAATGTTATATCCTTCTGCTGCTGCAATAAGCTTGTGATGACTGAGCCTGGGTAGCAATCTTCCCTGCCCATGTCTTAGTCTCTTAAAGCGAATTGATCACAACACCATACTTTGCAGTTTGAATGAATGGATTGGCCTTTGAGCAGTTGTTAAAACATAAGGCTTATGAACCTGGCCATCTCTGGCATAACTGATTGCAATAGTCAGCCTCTGGAAGAAAAAAAATTCCCATGCCAAAATTGGCTATGGCAGCAGTTCCTCTTCATGCCTTTCCTTTGTCCCAGCCCTGCTTGGCTCTGTATTAGTTCACATGTTCTAGAATCTCATCCTGCACCTCTAATGTATGCGTGTGTCACCTATTCCCTGGCTGCACTGTTGACTGCATTCTTTTGAAGGTTTTCTTTTTCTGACGATTCACCAGTGGTGAGTCATTGTAATGCCACAGAGTATGATAGTGGCGGAGACATGGAAGAAAAATGAAATAAATATAGCTTCTCCTCAAAGATACAAAAAACAAATATCATCACACCAAGAGCTCCTTTGGTTTATCTTTGTATGATGGATAAAGGAATCCTGAGAAGATAATGGAGTGAGGTTCAAATCTGTTGACATTCACATGAATAAGAATGTAATAAGAGCCCTGCTTAGATTAGAGCAGAGGCCCATCAAGTCCAGCATTCTGTTTCCCCCACTGGCCAATGAGATGCCTCTGAGAAGACCACAAGCAGGACTCAAGGTTAATAGTGCACTTACATTGTTGCTTCCCAGCAATTGGTATTCAATATTCTGCCTGTAATCCTGAGGCAGCATTTAACTATCAGGACCGGTAACCATTGATAACCTTATCTATGAATTTGTAATACCCCCTTTCAGAGCTTTTCAAGATGATGGCCATCACCATATCTTAAGAAAGAAAATTTCATAGTCTAACTATGCACTGTGTGAGACCATGCACTTCTTTCTGCCTCTTCCTTCTCACTCTAAGGCCTCATCTACAC
The DNA here is from genome assembly GCF_023053635.1 of Elgaria multicarinata webbii. Lineage (NCBI taxonomy): Eukaryota > Metazoa > Chordata > Lepidosauria > Squamata > Anguidae > Elgaria > Elgaria multicarinata. The sequence continues at coordinate 12,837,818 of NC_086181.1, forward strand.
CATGCAGGATATTGCACTATGGGAGTGGTATATAAAAGGCAAGCGCCACACTACTGCTTTATAGCGGTATTGGAGTGAACTGACAACTGTTGGGGCCCACTGGCACATAACATACACCTTTTTCATACTGCTATATCCTGCTTGGTGTGGCTCCTGCCTTTTATATACCACTTTCATAGTGTAATGTCCTGTTTAGTGTGGATTAAGCCTAACTCTCATTCTGGTTAAATACAGGTGACCATTTACCAAGTGGTAATTCACCACAGTGGACACATAGCCATTTGGTAAGGTGGTAATAATATTTGGTATCATCCTGCTTAGTAGTGAGGAGATTTTTTTACCACATGTCTGCATCTAAGTGGAAATCTGGGGAAGCAGATGAGTGGAAGAATTCTACTCATCATTGGGCAAAATTATAGGGATGAATGAAATTCAAGTGGTTTCTAGCACACTAAGGTATGTTATCAATAATGAGAGGGGTTAAGGTGGGAAAACAGCAGCAGCAACTTTAAGATTACTCAATTGATTAGTCAGTTGAATATTACCGGAGTCAAGCCCTAATTTATACCTTCCTAGGATTCCTGTCCAGAAGTAGGATAACTCTGGTATATTCTCCTATGAGTTCATTAACAATAAAATCACGAGGGTTGCTCAAAATCAGTGGTTTTCACTGGAGAAAATTATTGTGGTTCTTGAAGGGGACATTGCCCCACTGCCCTAGTTATGGACAGGGATGGCCCAAGACATTTTGCTGCCTGAGGCAAATAACAACAACAACAACAAATAATATATTTATTTGTTACCTGCCTCTCCCTCTGGATTGAGGCAGGGTACAACACAAATAAAAACACCATAAAATACATACAACTAATTCAAACGTTTAAAACCAATGCATCATTAAAAGCAGCACACCATTAAAAATGAAGATGGTACCAAAGAAGATGGTACCCCTCCTGCCATTTCCAAAGAGAGAAGCTAATTGAATTTTACTTCAACTTTGGTAACAGGAAAGCATCTTCCATTGCTTGTGAAAACAGTGGCCCATATGATACACACATCCATCTTCTAGTACCTTGCTGCCTCTCCCTGCCTCTTAACATCTGCTGCCTGAAGCAACTGCCTCACTATGCCTAATGCATGGGCTGGCCCTGGTTATAGAGATATTTGGTATGGAGTAGATCAAAGTTTATTTGGAAGTGCGGGAGCATATAAACTCTAATGCCTTTTGGAGCTCCATTTTGAACTTTTGTGTGACTAAAGGAGTGGAGCTCAAGGGTGCTATTGCACTGATGTCCTATTTGTAAGTTTCTCACAGAGAGCTGGTTGGCCACTGTGTGAAGAGAATGCTGGACTAGATGGACATTCTGTCTGATCCAGCTTGGCTCTTCTAATGTTCTTAGCATTGTATAGGCAAGTCAATGAAAGGATTCAAGCATCCCACTAAGAAAGTTGGCAGAAGATCAGCTATGAGCCTCTTCCAAGATGTGTTAGGACTTTATAAAATTATGAACCACATAGAAAGAGGGAAATTAATTCCAGCAGATTTAATCATACTTAGAGCAGACTCATTGAACTCAAAAGGGAATAACTTAAGTCCCATTGATTTCAATGAGCCTACTCTAAGTATGACTAAATTTTGATTCAATCCATTATGAATCAACCAGAGAGCAGAATAGAAATATAATGAATGAATGAATGAATGATCTGCCTCCCCTCAACCCTGAAACCTCACTATTTATTCTCAGACCTAGGCATCTCTGCTCCTGTGACCCTGCTTCTTTCTTGTCCATCTGATAAATACTTTGAGTTCTCCAGGCAGGTGTCATTTCTATGTACAGACCCTCGTACTCCCTATTGAATACTAGTAATTTTGGAAGTGGTAATACCATTTGGTATATACCCTGCATTTTTAATGCTTCACATGCAATAGTGTGACAACAGCTTTGTATGACAGAACTAGTGTAGCATAGCAGCTAAGCTGGGAACCAGGAAGTTGTCTGTTCAAATCTAATTTCTGCCATGAGTTCAATAGGTGGTCTTAGGCAACCAATTCTCTCTCAGCCTCAAACAACCGATCTGCAGTATAAGGATGATGATGATGAATGATAATGACAACCACCACCACCACAGCAGCCGCAACAGCCTATCATATAGGTGTGTTACAAGAGTTCCTGGGACAATGCCTTATATTCAACGTTACACTAATTGGACAATGGCAAGGGTTGACATTGTTCTGTTAGCACAACCATGAGCAGAACAAGCACAAATACTGCAAGCAACACCTAGCCCAGCCTTCCCTGACCTGGTTCCCTCTAGATGTTTGGACTATAGCTCCCAGCATTCTTGACCTTTGGCTATTCTGGTTGGGGTTGATGGGAGCTGAAGTCCAACATATCTGGAGGGCACCAAGTTGGGGAAGGCTGACCTGGCCGATTTAAGTCATAATGAGTTATGCAATGTATAATTGCTAAGTATTATTATTCGCATGTTACGGATGGGGTAGGCGTGAGACTCGGAGATAATAGCTTGCCTAAGTTACGAGCTAATATTTGAAACAGGAATCTTTTATTCTATGGCTCATGGGCCATATTCTATTCCAACTCTCTGCAAAAAGGTAAGAGAGCACCCATCTATTGACCTCACCTAAATCAACTACACCACCATTTGAAACAAGCAGGAAGCAGGTACACTTCGGGGGGGGGGGGAGAAAGGCCACATAATACTCATTTCCAGGGAGTTTAAGGGTCAGAAGAACTTTACCTGGGTCAGGCTGGTGTTAGAGAAATAGGAGTAGGATGGGGGGTGGGGGTAGGGGTGGTGAGGAATGGTGATAATAATAGTACCAAGAGGCAGAGCCTGATCTCCATGTATAGATTTTAGTACCCTCATTTTGAGCTGATCCCTTCCCCGCTCCATTTCGGATGAGAGACGCAACTTTTCCCATGAGACTCTAATTGTAAATACAATATAGTTTGGTCATTGAACTTTGGCCAATATATACCCATTCTTGATATCGGCAAGGTAAATATTGCTTTGGTGTCATAGCGCATTAGCTTGACTTGTTTGCATATTTTCCACTTAATAATCTCTAGTCTCTTGCAAGAGGCAACTCTCAGATGCTTAATGTATGCCCTCCAGTTGCTGAGAACATCAGGGCCATGGCTTTGGAAAATATACGTGTTTCCTCTGGTGCTTGACATTCTGAAGGAGGTAAAAAATGGGCTGAACAAATGGGTGAAATCTTTCAGTCATTCAATAATTTAGATTTTATTGAATATGTTCCCTTCTTTCCTCTGACACTTTGGTCTTGCTAATTAGGACAAATAAGAAAGGTTTGCTGTGAGCAAGGATAATAACTGGCAAAGCCCCCCATTTATTAAGTCACTTTCTGTGGGTGGAGAATTGATTGGTGGCTGTGAGTGGCAGGCTGCCTAGACCTGCAGCGACTTGGAGGAGTCATTATGATCCGCAGAAGGGCCCTAGCTAGAGATTTGTATTGATAAGGTGTCACTTGTTTTGCATTGGCCTTCTTGCTGAATTAACCCCTCTTGCTTGCTTTCTCTCCCTAGTGCTGGGCTATCACCACTTCCCTGATGTGTCCCAAATCCAGGTGTAAATCAACACTTGGGGATCCACACACTCCCAAACAAAGGTTTGCAGTCCCAGTGCAGTCTGATTGGCATTGTCAGGATCAAACTGAACCATTTTCAGTGGTCTAACCAATGCCAAGCATAGAAGGCTTTCATTACATAGATATGAGGATAAAACATTTTTATTTTTTAAATTTATTATTACACTTACATTCCCCCCCCCTTTCCCCCTCTTGCAGGGAACTCAAGGTAGCTTACAAGGTAGCTTCTCCTCTCCATTGTGTGGAGAGGTTAGGCAGGTTAGGCTGAGTCAGTGACTGGTCCAAAGTCACCCAGTGAGCTTCATGACTGAGTGGAGACTAGAACCCAGATCTTTTGAGTCCAAGTCTAACTCTCTAGGCACTGAACCGCAATGACCCTGCTATTGCAATGGTGGCTGTCAATTCAGCATCAGAAACTGTGTGTTTAGTCAGAATCATCAGACGAGCGTTTTATAGCACACTCATTATTGGGCACTCACAGATTTTTATGGGTCCTTTTCACTATACCGTCCACCTTCTGCACACCTCCCACTCCTTCTGGTTGTTTTCCCATTAAAAAAAAGTCCCTGGAAAATCTGATTATTTTTTCTGCTATAGAGAAATGTGCTGCCATTTCCTGCTGTGAGCAGGGAAAGCAGTGCGATAAAAATGCCCACTGAATGGGCCGTGTGGTCTTTGTTTACTTCCTCTTTCTTCAGTGTGTGAAGGAAGAGGAAGCTCCTCATTCCTATTGTAGGACAATAGCTGAGGCAAAGCAACAGGAGGGAAATATGATTCCCCCCATCATCTGAGGAAGCTCATAAACTCTAGTCTAGTTTCAGTCCTAGCTCTGTCTATCCACAGAACCATGATGGAGCTTCAAAGAATGGTTCCATTTCTTATCAGGTGACCTGCAGAAAAAGGAAACTAATGTGCCCCCTATCAGACAATGGAACTTCCTATTATAGGCAGAGCAAAAGTTGGGATAGAGGGGAGTGAGATGAGCAAGGGGGTGTGGTGATTGGATGTAGTCAGCTAGACACTGACCACATTGCGGCTCATTTAGCAATAACTTGGGGAGGAAGGGGGAATTCTACAAAGCCATGGTTACAATGTCTGATGGCAGAGCAAATTCTAATTCAGGGGTGGGCATCTTTGGTGGGCTTGGAGGGCATTGGTCCCTGTGGGACCCACAACTAGCTGCACCCCTCTCCCCTCTCATGGAAATGGTTGTGGCCAAATTCCTAGCAATTCTACTGGGAAGCAAGAGTCTGTGGGCACCTTGCCTCCCGGGAGAATTACTCTTTCCAGGCTGCCATACAGCTGTTTGGAGGAAGTGTGATTCTGCTGGGAAACAAAATGTGTGCCTTCTTTCCCAGCAGAATCACCGGGAATCTGGTAGTGTGATGGCTGCCTCAGTGGATGGGGCCCAGCAGAGGCTGCAAAAGACTCCAAGGTGTGTGTGGTGGCATGTGTGCCGTGAGTTGCCCACCCCTGTTCTAATTGTTAAAATGCCCCATCTCTCTCTTTCCTAGGGTGACCATATGAAAAGGACAGGGCTCCTGTATCTTTAACAGTTGCATAGAAAAGGAATTTCAGCAGGTATCATTTGTATATATGGAGAACCTGGTGAAGTTCCCTCTTCATCACAACAGTTAAAGCTGCAGGTGCCCTGCCCTCTTTTAAATCTGGTCACAGCTCCTGCAGCTTTAACTGTTGTGAAACTAGAAATTCTCTCTGTGTGCACACATGAGTGTGTGTGTGTGTGTGTGTGTGTGTGTGTGTATTACTATGTCCCCTCAACATTGGCATGTGGTATGAATGTGTGTATATGAAATGGGATGGATATTATTGGGGTCTAGAGTATGGAGAAGCAGCAGTATGAACCTGTATAAAATGGAAGCTCTGGATCTTGTGGCTCTGGATCCTATGAAGAATTTCAAATGCATCTTTTTGGTCTATTAAGCTGCACTGCTTTTATCATGTTATGGGGGTGGGTGGGGAGGAAGAACCATCCCGTTCTGAGCTAAAGAGAAATGTTGATTGCTAGGAGCCTTGGATCACTAGATGTTCTCACAGAATTCTATAACACCATTGCATAACATCAATATGGCTTTCACCATAATCAGGTTGATATTTATTCAGTTCAGATTTACCAGGGCTGATTTCCAGAACTCTCATTATTGGATAAAAGCAATGATGTCCTGCATATGTGGGATTGGAAGTACAGGTCCCAGTTCATGGTACCCAGGGGTGAGCTGCGCCCTGTTTCTCTTTCAAGTAGGGTGACCATATGAAAAGGAGGACAGGGCTCCTGTATCTTTAACAGTTGCATAGAAAAGGGAATTTCAGCAGGTGTCATTTGTATATATGGAGAACCTGGGGAAATTCCCTCTTCATCACACCAGTTAAAGCTGCAGGAGCTATACTAGAGTGACCATTTTAAAAGAGGGCAGGGCACCTGCAGCTTTAACTGTGGTGATGAAGAGGAAATTTCACTAGGTTCTCCATATATACAAACGACCCCTGCTGAAATTCCCTTTTCTTTGCAAGTGTTAAAGATACAGGAGCCCTGTCCTCCTTTTTATATGGTCACCCTATTTCAAGAAACAACCACTGACTCTACTCTAGAGCTTAGGTAAACTACATACAAATATCTGTAATGAGCCCTTGTTGTTTTTTTTTAAATGAAAAGCAGCTTTGGGATGCTGTGACTGTAATCAGAAGAGTGGTTTGGGGAGAGAGTGCTTAATCCTTTCCCTGTTGGCCATTTTCCCACTCCAAATCATCCCCTGCAGCTGTCTTCTGCCCTCATGGGGGTAACAGATGGGTGTTTACACTTGCATCTTAACAATGTTACTTAGCTTAACGATGAATCTGGCATGGACCTAACAGAAATGCTCTTCCTTGGCACCCTGCCTACATTTTTTTGTTTGTTTGTTTTGCATTTCTTTCAGTGCAATAAATGTATTTCTCTTTTGAGCACCACTCATCTCTTCCCAGGAAATTCCCTCCTGGGGTCAGCCATGTCCAAAGTACCAAGGAAAGCTATTCATTATCCACATTTTTATTTAATATCATTGGCTTCTGGAATATGCTCAAGTATGGCATGAGAAATGCCAGATGCTGTCCAGAAAGGAGCCATTTATTCCTGTGTGTCTGTGGCCTCGCACAGGGAAATTAGGAAAAGAGAGGTCTACATACATATTCCAGCTCTTGGTTCTCCATCTGCAGAACTCTGGCATTTGTAGCCTGCTGAACATTATCCCAAATATGCTGTCAGAAATTCATCTGTGCCTGCCGGAGTGAAGAATATTCTGGCTTTAGTGAAGAACAGAACCTTAATGAACCAAACCTTGAACAAAGATTGTGGGTTCAAGAGCATCAATATCCAAAAATGGAGCTGCTGACCAAGGCCTTAGCTAGACCTAAGGATTATCTCAGGCAAATGGAGGGATCGTCCCTGCCTGCTCCTGGGATCCCCTTTGTGTCATTTGGATGCACAGGGATGATTCCGGGACAATTTCAGGATATAGGCCCGGCTAGCCATGGCCCAAGGCTGCTGGGAAGTCAAGTGCATCTGGTCTGGATATCTTTTCTCTTAATTCCCCATGTATGCATGCCAGCTGGAAATGCATGTTGGCAAAGACACTCTTCCCATGTTCAAAGGGCTTATACCCTGAAAGGGTGCATCAAGATTCAGGCCCCACCTGAAGCATGAGGGGAGAGCTAAGGCTTACAGCCGAACTAACATTTGATCTGCTGGTATATACTACAATACTACAAACTACAAATTAGAAGGATCTTGGAATTGTTGTAGATCACAAGCTGTAGATCACAAGCTGAATATGAACCAACAGTGCGATATGGCTGCAAGAAAGGCCAATGCTATTTTGGGCTGCATTAATAGAAGTATAGCTTCCAAATCACGTGAGGTACTGGTTCCTCTCTATTCGGCCCTGGTTAGGCCTCATCTAGAGTATTGCGTCCAGTTCTGGGCTCCACAATTCAAGAAGGACGCAGACAAGCTGGAGCGTGTTCAGAGGAGGGCAACCAAGATGATCAGGGGTCTGGAAACAAAGCCCTATGAAGAGAGACTGAAAGAACTGGGCATGTTTAGCCTGGAGAAGAGAAGATTGAGGGGAGACATGATAGCACTCTTCAAATACTTAAAAGGTTGTCACACAGAGGAGGGCCTGGATCTCTTCTCGATCCTCCCAGAATGCAGGACACGGAATAACGGGCTCAAGTTAAAGGAAGCCACATTCCAGCTGGACATCAGGAAAAACTTCCTGACTGTTAGAGCAGTACGACAATGGAATCAGTTACCTAGGGAGGTTGTGGGCTCTCCCACACTAGAGGCATTCAAGAGGCAGCTGGACAACCATCTGTCAGGGATGCTTTAGGGTGGATTCCTGCATTGAGCAGGGGGTTGGACTCGATGGCCTTGTAGGCCCCTTCCAACTCTGCTATTCTATGATTCTATGATTCTAAATTTACTTGTTTTACTTCCCTTTTCTGGGTTGTCAGGGACTCCATGATCAGAGACAACTTGTTAGGTAGTGGCCTTGTAGCTCGATGCAATTTCCAGTGGATGGATCTTGCTATATGCTCAGGGTCTAACAGTCTTAAGCGATCATCATATTTAGGACCAAGAAAAATCAAACCTGTTGCCTTCCTCACTGTAATTGGATTTGGGGTGGCTTGTTGACTCTAAATTTCTGCTGGGGACACAGGATAGTCTGTAGTGTGTGTGTGTGTGTGTGGCAGACAGAAGGACAGGAGGGCTGCTAGTTCTAGGCAAAGGAATATAGGAAGCTCCCTTTAAGCAGGCCAGACTTTCTGAGCCTCTTGCCCGGTGTTGCCCACTCTGACAGGCAGAGAATCTTTCCCATCAACTCTACTGCCAGGCATTTAATGGTATATGATGAGGCATCTATGCTGTTTTGGAACAGGTCTATTAGGGGGGGAAACATAGAATCATAGAATTGTGGAGTTGGAAGGGACCACAAGGATCATGTAGTCAAACCCTGTGCTACATATGGGAAAACTGTTTAAATCTTCCATGGGAAGTGGATGTCCAGTGTCTTCTTAAAAACCTCCAGAGATGGAGACCCCAAAACCTCCATAGGTGGACTGTTCTTAATAATAATAATAATAATAATAATAATAATAATAATAATAATAATGTGGTACCAGTTCTTTTAAAATGAAGATTCTGGGGATTGAACCTGGGACCTCGGCCTTCCTCCCAGCTAAGTGGAACTAAATCAATCAAATCAACTAGGTGCCTGCATGTGAATCAACCCTCCCCAACCTGGAGCCCTTCAGATGTGTTGGCCTACACTTCTGCTATCCCCAACAGCTGTAGTCCAATACAACTGGAGGTCAGCAGGTTGGGGAAGATTATTGAGTCTTGGTGAAGTGAGCCATTGAAACTCCCAACCTCACTTGCAACTTTTCTGTGAATTCAGGACATGGAAAGAGGGTGGCATCTGGATCAGAGAGGGGCAGGGAAGTCTCCAAAGAGAATTCACCATGAACTCTAATTAGGGTTAGCAGTTGTCTTGTTGTCTGTTGTTGTACCTTTAAAAACAGCTTCATGGGCAGAAATCAGTGCATGACATTTTTTACAATATAGAGATTATAAACTGCCTATGTTGACAGCTGACATTGCTGTTAGTGGCATAGCTACAGTCGCCAGTTGAAAAGTTGAGAACCCTATCTCCAAATGAACATTTTTGGTTGCATCAATGATAGATAGATTTCTAAAATGAGTGGTGCTGGGGCTTGGAAGCCACACCCTCTGACCTGGATGCCTCTGTGTGTGTGTGTGTGTGTGCGTGTGTGTGTGTGTGTGTGTGTGTGTGAGAGAGAGAGAGAGAGAGAGAGAGTAAAACCATCCTGCCTGGATACAGATACAACTGAGGCCTTAGCTAGACCTAAGGTTTATCCCGGGATCATCCCGGGGTCATCCCTGTTCATGTAAATGACACACAGGATATCTCGGGAGAAGTCAGGGACGACCCCGGGATAAACCTTAGGTCTAGCTAAGGCCTGAGTGTCCCCCTCTAGCTATCAACTGCCATTGCTGAGACCATCTCAGGGAGAAGAAGTGCAACCTTCCATTGTTCTTAAAATTAGCTGCATTATCTGCAGAATTTATTACTTGTGGAACATTTTTACTAAGAATCTTGTGCCTTAGTTTGCTCCCCTCCCTCCCTTCCAGTGCCTTTTCCTTTTGTATCATGACTTATAGCTTGTAGGCCTGTTGCAAAGATTGTCATTACTGATCATTGCAAGGTGCTCTGGAAACCATTTTTTCCAGCTGAAAATCAGTGTTAAAATTCTTTAAACAGATAATACGTAGGTTATTATGATTATGTGTACTGTTCAAGCCATTTTGGTGTTTACGGGGGGAGGGGGCAAATCCAAATGGTGCATACAGCCCCCCCTCCCTGAATTTAACCTGGTCAAAATCTGCCAGGTAATTCTCATGTCAAGTTTCATTGACATGAACAACCGTGATGTTACATGGCCTCTCATTCATTTCAATAAGGTTTTCACAGGACCACTTCCAGGCAGGTAGTTCCATGTCCATTTGGTCTCTCTGTCCCCCACTCTGTCACTCTTAATGTCACTTTCCTTTCTCCAAATTGCACCAAAATTACTCCCCAGGTTTCCTCCCATGGAGGGATTCTCTGGAGTGCTTTAACGGGAGACATAGTTTGGAACTGAGCGAAAGAGGCAGTAGTGCCACTTATGCTTGGAAGCTCCTCTTTGAACATTGTACATGGTGCCACTGCTACTTCTCTCTCCCCCTCTCTCCCTTTAGATTCCCACTCAGAGCCTCCCTTTTCCATGAGTCCCTTTGCTTAATCTCTTCCTCTTCATCTCCAGCTGTAACCAACGTAATAGCCATGCTGGATCAGTCCAAAGGATTATCTTGTCAGTTCCCACAGTGGCCAACCAGATAACTATAGGAAGTCCACAAGCAGGACATGAGGGCAATTGCTTGTGGGCCTCCCACACATGTTACCTAGCAACTAGCATACAGGAGCATCCTGCCTCTAATCCTGAAGGTAATATATAGCCATCATGACTCGTGGCCTTATCCTTCACTTCACTGATAGCCTTATCCTTCATGAATTTGTCTAATCTCCCTTTAAAGCCATCCAAATTGGAGGCCATCACTACATCCTGCGGTAGCAATTCCACAGTGTGACTATGGACAGTGTGAAGAAGTACTTCCTTGTATCAGTCTTTGCTCTCCCACCACCACTCAGCTGGGTTCTAGCATCATGAGAAATGGAGAAAGAAAAATATCGCAACCCACTTTCTCCACACCAGGCATAATGCAAACTTAAGGGCATGTAACTGCATTTGCTGTCTCTTGCTGCTGTTTTCTCCCCCACTTCCCTTTTTAAGTTGAATGAACTTAGGAGCACACAGCTGTTGTTTTGTTTATGAAACGCTTTAAATCCTTATATACATTATTGGTGCTGTATATATCTATGTATAAATAAGTAAACTGAAATGTCTTCTGCACATGTTCAGAGGCATATGTTTCCTTAGGATTATCTTGAAAGTTCTGGGGCTGAACCTTCACACTGAAAGCAGGTCATGAGGCTCCGTCTCATACTAATGCCTTGATGTAGTTATCTTCTTAATTGCTACAGACTGGTATAGACAAATAAGAGTCATTAATGATTAGTCGTCTATATGGTCAGGGATCAGTTTGAGCCAAGCTGACCAGAATGTAGCCCCAGAAACTGATTTCAGTGCCAGGGCTCAGTCCTGCCTTAGCAGCTGGTCAGTGGGGGCTGGGGGATCCGATGTCAGTGGAGCAGTAAATCCACTTCAGATTTTAGTCAGAACCTGTCAGAACTCTAAAGGAGCTATCCAAGGTGTCCTGAATACCTCCTTTAGAGTTCTGACTTAAATCCAGAGTGGATTCACTATTCTACTGACATCGGAGCCACCAGCCTCCACTGCAGCTGGTACTGGTGACCCAAATAAACTTAGAGCAATTTGCACATTGACTCAGAAGTAAGACCAGCTGAAGCAAATGGGCCATACTCCTAAGTATTTTCTTCTATATACTGCCCTGGGAAGTTTCTTGAAGGGTAGTATGAAAGACGACTGATGTGTGCATAGGCTTGAAGACTGACTCAGGAATAAGTCCTATTGAGCTCTGGCTTCAGCTGTTGGGCAGTATCGAAATGTAATACATAAATAAATAAATAAATAAATAAATAAATAAATAAAAACTCAGTGGGCCCATTCAGAAGACACCTTAAACCATGGCTTTAACCACAGTGGTTAAGCCAAAAAGCCAGGCTGTGTTCAGAAGACACCACGGTTTTAACCATGTTGAATAAGGCTTTTTGCTTTATTCACCATGGTTAAAGTCGTGGTTTAAGGTGTCTTCTGAACATAGCCTGGCTTTCTGGCTTAACCACCATGGTTAAAGCCATGGTTTAAGGTGTCTTCTGAATGGGGCCATTGAAACTTTTACTTGTAGAGCCATAAGGTATTAAAGGGACAGGTTTGTCTGTAAAAACATGGAGAAATGTGGTGGCCATGTATGGCAAGCTGCCATTGAATGTGGTTCTTTAGTGCATAGCCAAGGCCTGTTTGCAGACCAGCATCTGTCATTCAAATAGTATGGTTTACCATGAGTATGTTGCAACAGATGCTTGGAAAAGCTACACCTCTGCAGAGTATCAGGTGAACTAGCTATGGATCCCCCTCCCCATATTCCTGCACCCAATATTGCACTCTTTCAATTGAAAAAAAAACTCACAGCAGGAGCAGCATCAACATTAGGTAGTCTAAGGCCTAATTTACATCAAGCAGGATATTGCACTATGAAAGTGGCATGAAAGCAGTATATAAAAGGTAGGAGCCACACTACTGCTTTATAATGGTGCTATGAGCATTATAAAAGGTTATGGCAAGTTATGGCAGCAGTCCTAAGAAACTGACTGCTCTAGGACTTCCATGAAGAAGCCACTTTATGGTAACATCTTCAGCCTGCATTGCACATTCTAAAAGGAATGCTTAATTACACTTTGGCGCTATTAGGCATTAGGCACTAAGACACAGGGAATGTTCTGCGTGTGGCCCTGAGTAGAGGTGAAGGTGTAGCAAGAAATGAAATTAGCATTATAAGTTGGTTGGGCTACCTATACATTGTCAATTTCTGAAGTCACTCTCCACCTGCTGTTGTTGTGCATTAATATCTCCATCCCTGCCAAGAAGTCAGTGGGCCTTTGGTTAGACACGACTATGTAAAATCTCATTGATTTCAATGGGACTACTCTGAGTAAATTTGGATCTGGCCCATTTACTTTAAATATCTACACAGCTATAATACTTCTTACCCAGCCTTTACCTACTCTTTATATCTCTTGCTTAACCTACCTCACAGGATTGTTGTGACGATAAAATGGAGAAACCAATGTCCGTTGCCATGTACTTTCTGGAGTTGGGATCTCCAACATAGTAACCATTGGCACCAGTGTGCTCACAGACACCTTTCTTGGTGCTTGTTAGGCTCCCTGCAACTTCTGATGTTATTTTATTTCTTAAGATAATTAAAATGTGTGTGTGTGTGTGTGTGTGTGTGTGAGAGAGAGAGAGAGAGAGAGAGAGAGAGAGAGAGAGAGAGAGAGAGAGAGAGAGAGAGAGAGAGAGAAAGAAAGAAAGAACCAGGGATACTGACTAGAGTTCCTTGAAAGAAAGATGGGATATAAATGCCCCAGTGGAGGCTGGTGGCTCTGATTTCAGTGGAACTGTGAATCCATTCTGGGTTTCAGTCAGAGCCAGCCAGAACTCTAAAGGAACTGTCCAAGGTGCTGCCCTCACACCCAAAATGCTTCAGCACCTTGGATAGGTCCTTTAGGGTTCTGACTGAAACCCAAAAATACATTCACAGATCCACCAAAATTGGATCCACAAGCCTCTATTGAAATGCCCTAAATAAATGAGCAGTTCAAGCATTTGCGGGTGGGTGGGTGCATTTATTTCTATATTTCTAGGGGTGCCAGCAAAGCACAGTGGGATCGGAAAAACACATCTCAGGGTCCCTTGCAGCATTGCAGGGCAAGATGGTGCAGACTTCCTAGAACCTGATATGGAGCTGCATAGTACAGGGGGGGGGGGGGAAATTGGTCAAGTCTTGATGAAGAAGGCCAGGAGGTATTCCCTCTATTGGGTCAGGTTCCCACTTGCAACCTGAGCTGTTAAGGAAAGTGGTTTCTCATTGTAGCCACTTCTTTGCAGTGGGAGAAACTTTGAAGCCTGTTTCCAAAAAGGAGACCCTCCTGTGCTAGATCAGGAGAAACTCGCAAAGGATATTATAAAAAATAAATAAATCCATGCACTCTCAAGGGATAATAATAATAATAATAATAATAATAATAATAATAATAATAATAATAATAATAATAATAGGAATATTTGATACTTGTTCCCACACACATTGACAAAAGGTTTGTTTTCAACATCATACTGGTACCTTGGATAGAGTAAAATATGTTAGAAATCCTTACTCAAAAGTAAATCCCATTCAAAGGGATTTACTCTCATGCAAGTCTACATTGTATAGCAGCCGGATCAGTGCAGCCCTGTGCATGTTTACTCACAGTGTTCAATTCGGCCTCACAGTGCAACCCTTTACATGTCTACTCAAAAGTTAAGTTCCAGTCATTTAAATGGGGCTTACTCCCAGGTCACTGTTACATTTTAAAAACTGTTTCAGTTTTATAGTGCATTTTATGCTGTATTTGATTGTTGTGAATCGCCTGGAGAACTTTGGCTACTGGACGGTATAGAAATGTAATTAAAAAACCAAAAGCGGGGGAGGGGGAAATGTGTTCACGATTGCAGTCCAAACGGATCAATGTACTTCCAGGATAGATTTGTTTGTTCAGGAGGGAGGGGGGATACGTTGAGTTTTCTGTTCGTATACTTTACTTCCATATAGCAGATTCTAAAGGATATAGTGGATTCCTGCCCCCTCTTCCATACGATTCCTAACCTTATGGAGGAGTGGGACTGTGTATTTCAAGAAATCTTTTGAAAGAAAGGGCTACTGAAGTGCAAGACGAGGGCTTTGGACAATACACCTTATAGTTCCTCCTTCCACAAATATGGCTCCTATGAAGCTGGGATCTCTCCTTCTAGTAGGGGATTTTTTAAAAAAAAAAAAAAACATGGACGAAAAGGAATGAAATGCATTTTGCTTGCAGAGAAGCGGAAACGTGTATCGGTCCATTTGAAAATGTCATTAATAAAACGCTTCCTTAGGTATAGAGCCTATCACGACCAGGGTCTGTTCTTGCGGGTGGGGGGGGGGGGAAATCTTACGAATGGAGGGTTCGGAATTTCAAAAGCTCCATCTGCCTGTTCACAATCACAGCCAACATTCCATCCGCCCACGCTCATCCCCCTCCCGGCCCCGAAATAATAGAACAGTTTCTTCCATCTATAATGGCTGCCTGGACCGAGTCGCCCCCCCCCCCCCGACGCCCCCGCCTCCCTTCGACTTGTGTAGTCTTCGCACCCTGCGCCATTTTGAGCTCCTACTCCGCCCCCCCCCCTCTTTCCCTTTGCGGATCTCAGTGTGTTACTTTGGCCCACAAATGCGACTTGAATGCCTCCCAAAATCCTGCCATGTTAGGGGAAACACCAGTGACTTAGCAAAGACGTAATATGATTTATTTGTGTGTGGTGTGTGAACATTGTGTAGGGCACACCGTCAGTGATTCCTCTTCTGGCCGTTTTGCGTTCACAACCCAGCAACCTCTTCGCCCCACCTCGTCCCAAACTATCCCTTAGGGGTGGGTGGGGAAATAGCTCGGGTTTTTTTTTTTTTTAATAATAATTTATTTTTTAAATTAGGTGCTGGAAATAAAGGGCCTCTCAAAATAAGCGCTGCTTGAGGAAGAAGAGGCATAAACACCATTGAGTAGTTAATTCTGGTGTTTTATCCCACCCTCAGAATCGCGAAAGAAAGAAAATCTCTCTCCCCCCACCAAAAAACCCGGCTGTTTTATTTCGTCTGCTTCGTAGCTAGATGTGAAGGCTGAATATGCTGCTCTACGCGGACAATGTCTTCTCCACAGTTCTTGATTTTTGTTTATCCTTCCTTTGCTTATGCATGTCCATAATTTGGAACACCCCTTTCTTCCAGATCTTTAAATCTTTAGATAGTTGACTCTGGTTTCCCCTCTCAAATTGACCTGTAATACCCTTTAGCTGTTGGAAATAGATTATAAAGTCTGTACTGCAGCCTCTTAGGGGGGAAAAAATCTCCCCGTAAACAATTTCTTTCTTTCCTTCCTCCCTCTTCTTCCTATTGGTAATTATTCTGAACCATTACGAATATTTTAGATAAGGTGATTTCCCCCCCTTTAAAACGAAGATATGGGCACACAAATAATTTAGCAAAAGGGGGGTGAAATCTTAAGACCTCTAAGTTTACTACTACTACCAATAAGAATAAGAATAATATAATACAATACCCGTTTGGCTTATATATAAAAAAGCCGTTTACACACTGTCGTTTTTACTCTCGGTTCTCTTTCTGGTTTACACTAGATTACTGTCTTGTGTTATTAAGATACACAAGCAGTTGGCTCAGATCCCCGCCCCCAAGAATAAAACCGTCATTTTAAAACACATCAGCTGAAATCTTTCCAGCCTGAGAAATTTTGGGTTGTTCCTTTTTGTAAAGTCATTATAAATATTCTAAAGGGTCCCTCTCTATTACTTTGTAAATATAGAAAATTTATTACTAATAATATAACGTTCTTAAGTGAGAGAGAGAGAGAGAGAGAGAGAGAGAATAAAATGATTTTAAAGTCTAGTCCAGTTTTGTACGCCTTTAAAAATATTTATTTATAATCGGTGGCAATAGTCTCTTCTTCTTACTATTAAAAAAGCCTAATGGGAATAAAACCTGAACAAATGTTAAAGGGAAGAAAATCGAATTAGATTAAAAGAGAAAAGAAAAGAGCCATATAAAACAGGGATGCCGCATCTTAAGACTATAAAGCCATTTATTTAACCTATGAAAATAATGTACAATAAATAATTTGCATTTTACTATTAAAGTATTTGAATAAATAATCTACCTCTAAAACATTAAAGGAAGGGGCAAAACCTCCGGTGTTGTTATTGTTTTTTAAAAATTCTTCCTTCTTTCTATTTTCTGTTTAAATTAAGAAATCTAAACATTTTGTTTGGCTTCCTGAGAAATTCACTTTTTAAAAACTGACAGACGTTTCTTTCTTGCGTTGATAATTTCGGCTGTATGTTCGGTGGGAATGGGCGGGGGAGGGGGAAGAAACAACCTTGGCTGTAAAGATATTAAAAAGTCCAGCCTGTATTTCCTTACACAATGTTTTGCATCTTTAACACCTTGGCAACAGCGTGCCTCCCCCACCCCACTTTTGAATAAAAAGACATGGAGGTGAAAATACCTGAATGCAATCAAAGCATAGATGCCTTTTTAAAAAGTGACAGAAATATTTTTAAGGGATGGGTCCACTAAACACACACATACACACACACCCTCTTTCGAATGAAATCTGTTCTCGATGGGGTGAAGGGGGAAGGTGTTTGAAGGGGGGTGCTCTTGGCCTAAATGGCTGGGGTGGGGTGCGGTGGGGGTAGGGGGCTGCTAGCTGTCGGTGTGAATGCTTGTGCGTTGTTTATAGGGGCACATCACCCAAGGCAGATAGGAAAAGGTCGTTGCGTGTTTACTGGAAATTCAAAT
Source organism: Elgaria multicarinata webbii (assembly GCF_023053635.1). NCBI lineage: Eukaryota > Metazoa > Chordata > Lepidosauria > Squamata > Anguidae > Elgaria > Elgaria multicarinata. The sequence goes on from NC_086181.1 coordinate 12,855,214, forward strand.
GAGGCAGATCGAGAGACCCAAGCGTGCTGGTAAAGAAGTCCAAGTCCTCCACGGAGAAGCTGACAGGGCTGTCTAAGAACCCCTGGAGGCTGGGAGAAAGCGCTCCCGAGGTCTGTGGGCAGGAGTCCACCGAGAAGATGTTCAGATCTGGGGGCAACAAAGGAGACTTCTGGCTCTCCGGGAAGGCATTGTCCGAGGAGGAGGAGGAGGACGACGACGACGAGGAGGAAGAGCGGGCGCCAGCTGTCCCATTTGGCTCGCCGTCGGGGGGGCTCTCCTCTGCGGGTGTCAAGTAACCAGCGGGGGCCTTCGGCGGCTCTCTGCTGCTGGCCGGGTAAAGACAAGGGATCTCCAGGGCGTCTCCAAACGGGGAGCTTCCCACCTCCTCGTCCTCGTCCTCCTCGTCCTCGTCCTCCTCCTCTTCGCCTCCTTGGTCCAAGCTGGCCTCCCCCTCGGGGATTTCCTTGTGCTGCGTTTGCCGCTTGTGCTTCATCCTTCGGTTCTGGAACCAGACCTTCACTTGCCTCTCCGTCAGGTCCAGCAAAGCGGCGATTTCCACCCGCCGGGGTCTGCAGAGGTATTTGTTGAAATGGAACTCCTTCTCCAGCTCGAGAAGTTGAGTGTTGGTGTAAGCGGTCCTCAGCCGCCGAGAGCCGCTGCCACTGTGGTCCAAAATGCCCTGGACGTCTGTGCGGAGAACAAAATCGAAGAAATAAAAACAAACACAAACACAAAACGTAGCCTAACAAAGAGCCCGGTGGAATCGGGCCCCGTTTTCTTTTCTTTTCTTTTTTATTGGATGGAGGCTGGGAGAGAAAACCACTGCACATTGTTTGGAAATAGTGCAGAGTTTTGTGCATTCTTGTGCATCGCAGTCAAGAGTCTCTCTTACACGCACACCGGCACACAAACAGATCCCCGTGAAAAGCACACGCCTTGCGTATTTCTAAAGTTCCTGCAAGAAATCGAATGTGGGAGCACGACGGGCTAATCCCAGTTGTCCACAGTGTGTGTATGTGGCGCGCGTGGGAGGGGGGGGGAGAATGCATTTTTAGAGGGGGTGTTGACTGGAAGGAAGGTCTCCCCACACCCTCTCTCTGGGATGGAGAAATCGACATTCAAGCCACGTTTATGGAAGAGGCTTCACAGACTTTCTTTATCGATTTCAAGAGAGGACGTCAGTTTACTTGCGTGCGCCCTCCCTTACCTTATCCTGTCTCGCGTGTGTGTGTCTCTGTGTGAAGGGGTGTGTGGGGAGTTCATAACTAAATGGCAACCCCACGTTGACGAAAATAGAGAAAGGAGAAAAGAAATGGGGGAAATGGGAAGGCGAGACAGAAAAAACGCACACTTGGGATCTATCTATCTATCTATCTATCTATCTATCTATCTATCTATCTATCTATCTATCTATCGCTCGCACAGTCTAGGAAATGGGTGAGTCCCAAGAGCTAGCCCATCTCCCCTCCATCCTCCCCCCTCCCCCAAACCTGTCCTCCTCGGTTCAACTCCTGGAGTTGAAATCCCAGGTCCCTATAAGGGTTTCCATCGGTGGGCATTACAGATCCAGTACATTTGAAGGCGTGTGAAAACGGAAAAAAATTACCCCCTTTCTTTCCAAACTTGATGGCTAGGGCTATCCCAGGAAGTTCAGTTAGGGTGGTGGGACTGGGAAGAATGAAATCTGAAAATGGGAGACCCCCCTGCATCCCAGGGAAGGATGGACAAAGTGCCGTGCCCATGGTTATTCCGGAGAAGTGGGGCGAATTTCAAAGAGCTATTCTTCCTCCCTTGCTCACCTTTTCTCTGCTACCTTCTTTCCACTCGCCTTTCTCCTGATCTTGAAATAAAAGCATCCTATATATAAAATATACCCCCTCCGGAAAGAAAGAAAAAAAGCACATCGTCCGAACTACCTTCTGTTACTGCTTTGTTCCTCGGTTTCCTCTTAGAATAAACATCCAAACCAACTGGGGAAGGTGGCGAATAAGGCCAGAAATTAATACAATGGGATGGGAGGGGGTGGATTTGTTTTTGTTCTGAGGATTGATTAAAGGAGAGCCAAAGGGAGAAAAAGAAAGAAAGAAAGATTCATCCTACCCTTTTTGCTTTGAGCTGGATTAGAATTGGGAGACCTGGTGTGTTTTCCCCCTCTTTTCAAGGAGTGAGTGGGCTTTCAATAACCCGAATTTGGTTCCATCCACCCCTGCCACCCAATTTTTCACCCTTCACCCCTTTATTGTATACAGACCTGCAGGAGAACCGGCGGCAGATCCTGGCAAGGAGGAGGAGGAGGAGGAAGGGGGTGAAGATGAGGCAGGGATCTGGCCGGCTTTCTTAAAGGATTTCTTCTCCTTCATCCAGGGGAATTCTCCAGCCAGAGAAGCAGGCTGGAGCGTGGGTTTCTGGGCCTGCCCATGTCTTGGTCTCTTTTGGCTCCTTGGCGTGGGCTGGCTGCTGGAACAAGGATCCAAGCCGAGGAGGGTTGGTTCCAAAGGAGGAGGAATTAACGTCGGTGGTTCCTTGATTGATGAAGTTTGAAATGTCTCCAGGACAGCGGGAAGGGACGTCAGACACTCCGCTAGCGATGGCTGGCTGTTTATGAAGCCTATCTCCCTCTCAAATTCAAAATTCATGGCTTTTTCCAGAGGCCCAGTGCAAAAGGGAGGGGGATGAGGCGCGGGGGGGTGGGGAGAGAATGCGGGTAGGTGGGTGGGAGGGAAAGGTACGATTGATCTTTAAGGCCCTTCCAATATTTTATATCGCTTTAGCATTAATATTATTTGCAGTCTCCTCCCCCTCCCTCCCCCTTTAAAAAAATCTTATATTGCTGATAATACAGGCGTATGGGGACCTTGCTCTATTAAACTGACGAGCAGGGATAAATTGCAGCCAATTCCTGGTCACGTGGCCTGACTTGTCCAATGGCAGGACCAGCCTGGTTGAAAACAGAAGGCTCCCCCCCACCACCACACACACACCTTTAATGGCTAATAATAATAATAGTAATAATAATCTCATTCCACGCTTTTGGAAAATATCAGTCAGTTACGATGTTCTCTTGGTTACAAATTCTGATTCCAAAGGAAGATGCTACGGAAGGTTTGAGTGGGGAGATAACTGAGGATGAGGGTACTATGGTTACAGTTTGCCTTTTTCCTTCCTCTAACACGGGGATTGAGAGGTTGATATTAGCCCAATCCAGGAGGGAGGATTTAAGAAAAGAAGGGAACCCAACTTTTGTCCCAAAGGACAAGAGACAGACAGCAGTGATGGAGGAGAAATTTCCCAGGTAGAACCAGGAAACTTCTAATTTGCAGCCAGTCCCACTGAAACCTAACGAAAGAAAACGAAGTGGAATAGCAGACTTGAATCAATTTGGATTTGTACTTCTAAAAAGTTATAAACTCAGCTGGCGAATTCAGGTCAGTATGAAAAGATGTTTGAAAAAGTTCTTGTTAGCAGCTGTCCTGTTCTAAACATTCTAGTCATGAGAGAGGGGCGAACTGTTAACTGAGTTTACTAACCAACGGTTAGTGAAAGGTTTCTTTAAAAGTAAAAGAAAGGAAGAAAATAAAGTACAGCAATATATTTCCACCCCGCCCAGCAAATATATTCACCCTGGGATTTCAATTCAGTTTTTAAGAGTTTATTTTATAACACAGGTTCATAAGATGTGTTGAAGAATATTTCTAGGCCTTTTTGTTTTTAAGATGCACATAAACTTAAAGAGAATGGAGTACAGAGAGTGAGGGGGAGAGGGAGAGAGAAACGATCAATCTTTTCTCAGCAAAGACTTCTGACAGCCCGGGCTTTACTAACATCCCAAAGAATTTGGGCGTTCATCAGAATCCCTGAGAGAAGCACTCTCCCCTCCGCCCTATTTAGATCTGCTTGGCAAAAGTACTAAATAAGAAAATTTGGAGGCTCGAGGGCGAAAATTGAGAGAGAGAGAGAAATGAAAAGACAATTTTGAATATCTAGGGGGCTCCTTTGACTTTGTTTATTCAAGCACCATTTATTTCCATCGACAGACTTACTAGAAAGTAGGAAGCAGGACTGGGAACGGAGCAAAACTTTGAGACTTTTGTCAGTTCAAAGATTCGTGTGGGTAGCATTAAATACAAGCCCTAAATCTGGAGAAATGGACGGGAAAGAAAATGTTCCCAAAGTCTATGTACGCAGTGGGCTTTGAAAGTTGCAATACCACCACCATCAGTCCTCATCTTCTCTATTATCACTGCTGTTCTTGTTATTAGTATTATTTATAACGTAACATTACAAAACTGTTCTCTGCTGCAATCAAGAAAGTGATATTCAGTTGCGTTGTAAAATTAGTTATTAAAAGCTCATGTTTTGATGCTATTTGGGACTATAACTGGTTGCACTCAAACTAGTAGCAGTATGTGCTAATTTAGGAAATAATATAAGCCATGATTCAGCGTTTTTGCATGGGAGAACGCAGTACTAATCTCTTCTGTTGAAATGGACGGGACTTAAAAAGCAATTGATGAAGCTTTCATTTTATTTTTTTAATCCTTCATTCTCATCCCCCCCCCCCATTCTTTGTAAGCTTTTGTGAATCTACATGGTTTGAAATGTATACAGAACCAAACGCATCCTACCACCACTGCCACTGGAACTAAAATAATTGTATAGGTTTGGAGCAAGAGCAGCTTTGGGGGTAGGAATAGGAGGTTTGGAAACTTTTTTTCAAAGCTTCTAAGAATACTGTAAGGACAAGTATATAGTAAAGGCTTCCCAGCCTAGTTGGCCTGCAACTCCCATCATCCCCATCCAGCATGGCTATTGGCTGAGGATGTTGGGAGTTATAACCCCAACACATGTGGAGGGCACCAGGTTGGGGAAGGATGCTATATTACTTTTGAAATATGTGAAGTGTTCTCTGTAGTTGTGGTGATGGTAGTATTTGGTTTACATCTGTAAAACTTAAATGATTATGTTCTGACCATAGATTTTATTACAATCCCAAAATGAGATGGAACAAAATTTAAAGGAGAGGCAACAAAGGAAAATGAATGTTCTTAGCTATGTTAGCTTACAGCAGAGGTGGGCCACATGTGGTCCCCATGGCCTTGAGTGCAGCTCCTGCCCCCACTGCTGCCCCCCATATAGATTAAATTAAATGTCACAATGGCAAAAAAAAAAAAAAAAAAATCAGCAGAGAGACTCAAAAGTGCCAAGGAGAGCTTGCTTTCAAGTCAAATGTGGCTCGTTTGAGTCTCTGTAAGAGTTTGCTGCCAAATTCTGGCAGCAAACCACCCATTTTTTGTTGCTGCAGGTGGTGTGGCACTAAGAGCATGGGGTGATGGTTTGCAGGGGGTAGAAATTGGCCCTTGGATTCCTCAAAGTTACCCATCACTGGCTTACAACAAGGTTGGGGCTTACAAGAGGCTACTGAAAGAATATGGGAGAAATGGAGGCAGGTTGTTTGAAAAGCAATTACTATGGAATGCTTGAGTTAGGCCTGCACACAACCCACCAGTAAAACCCCATTTTCAGTTCCATTTCCAAGCCATGAGTATCAGATTTCCACAGGAAATCCATCTGCCTAATCAGATTTCAGCTGGCTGCATTTGGACTGCCAATCCTTCAATGCTGTCAATTGCTTACTTCAGTTAAAGGCCTTGGATGTTTTGTCCATAGGTGGTTTATCCACAGTGCCACTGCATGATGGGTTTGTGGTCTTATGTGGCTGGGTTTGTGGCTGTATAAATGGATGCAAAACTACATGAGTGCATGTTTCAAACATGGGCATAAAGATGGTTTGATACAACATGATGGGAAATGTTATGAACACTTGGCCCTTGAATATGCCAGTTTTGTGAATGAGGGTGAACATGGTTTTGAATGAAAGGGTTTATTGTGAAGGTTTGTTTGTCAGTTTGTTTTCAAATACAAATGCTGCAATATAATGATGGCTTGGCTGGAAAAGTTTGAGATATCGTTTGAAGAAAGTTACTGGCTGCAAAAATACATAATGCAAGGCAGATCCACAGGAAGTATGTCAGATTTTGGAATAGTTGCCATGATTTTTGGATGAGGATGGAAGAGGGAGAGAACTAAAGCATTTAAGCTTAATTATATTCCCCCCCACACACACCACATTTCAGTGGTGTCTAGTTTAAGAAATACAAACCCCATTGAGTACTGAAGTGGATCCTGATGTGTTCTTTTTCAGCAGAACCCAGAGTAGATCTGCAGAACTTGTTGGAAAGAATGTGCCAAGTGGATGGGTGGGTGAGTAGGGGATCTTTCGATCTATAGATATATTGCTGAAAGATGAACTTGTCTATGCATTCTCAAAAGCAGAGGCCTGTAAGAATCTGGTGACAAATTAACTCTCACTTAAACTGGATCTATTTCAAATTTAGGCTGGAAAGCAACACCATTTAACTGAATGAGACTTACCTCTGAGGATAGAGTTGGCCTGTTAAAGTGCAACTTGCAGGCATTAAAACAACAGCAACAAAAAGAGGCTTCCTTATTTGATAAACTGCACAGTCAAATGTGTCTCAGGAACCAAGACTCTCACCAACAAAACACAAAAAAATGTGTTTTTGTTTTTAAATGATCCTTAGACTTACACCAGTTTCTAAACGTATGGTCTTGCAAGCCAAATCAACTGAATGTAATAAATGTCCTTTATCTGGTGATGGTGGCAACAGGGGTACTACAAGCTAAGGATATTTACTATTAATCTATAAGATTTAATTATAGCAATGGTGTACAAGGAACTGGACCTTTTGGCTGGTATTGCACTCACTTATTTGAGGAAACCTTTTCACAAAAGGTCTGAAGAACATGGTGGCCAATATTTTGTTTGGTTATATCATCCATAAAAAAAATCACATTCCAGGAAATGGTAGGGGGAGGAGGCATTATATTCTTGACTATTGTTGTTTGATCAGATCCTAATCAAAGTTTCCACGCTCTTATGCTTTTAAATTATAGCATCACAGAATATTAAATTACTTCTTGCATGGATGAGCATAACCCAGCTACAGTCATGGACACAGGGGAAAGGGTTCTTCAGTTCTTCCCCGCTTAATTGTTATTTATGATCGTATGAAGGCTATAATTATCAGTGGAACATAATATACCAAACCAAACACAATCAAATATAAAACAAAATTAAAATAATATTTCTTGCAAAACCCTCTGGCCTGAAGTTCATGCCTATCTGGATGCAATCTATTCCCCCCCCTTATACATTAATTAAAGATAGGGCCACAGACCAACAAAAGTTGCATGGCCAAGTCTTTAAAGGAAAGATAATATCCATTGCATATATGTTGCAATCCACACTCTCTTTTCCTTTAGGCTGCAATCCTATACACAATTCCCTATAAGTTAGTCCCAATGAGCTCAGTGGGATTTACTTCTGAGTTGACATTGCATTTAGTCTGATTAAAACCAATGAAGCTGCTTGGGTTGATTGCAGATTGTAGATTGCGATCACAAGACAATCCACCTGTCTTATATACCATGCTGCTGCAGCAACTTACAACAGACAACTATGAAGATAGCATACTACCCAGTAGCCATTCACAGAGGCTTCAGTCCAGTAACAATTATTCTAGTGTAGTCATATAGACATCAGTAAGTAGTTTATAAACTGCAGCCAAAAATCTCTATGAGCTGATTCATGTATTGTTTTTGTGGTGTGGGTCTAGTCCCAAATGGCACCAGTAACACATGCAATGACAAACAGACATGATAGCAGCTGCAGGTAAAGTGCTTGCCTGCAGAGGTCTTCTAGGGATGGCCCATGACATATGCACACAGTTCCCATGTGAGTCTCCCCATTCACATGTCAAGAGAATGTGTCAGCAATTGGTGCTAGACATGAAATGGCTGACTCACACAGCAGGTGCCTTTATATGTGATGGGACAGGTTTGCTTCTACCCATGCCCACCACAGCATCTATTTGGCTCCAAGTAAAGATGAAGCATGTGGTCTGGGGGAATGACTTGGTTCCTCTGCACAGTGTCACTTGCTCCCAGGAATTGATGATGCAAGTACAAAATGGAACTACAGCATTCACCCAGCCCAGGCAGTTCCACCTTAGAGACATTATTTCTGTGACATAAGAAAATGATACATGGAAGCAGCCCTACACTGCTGTGGTAACATTTGGCTCAGGCCTTTGGCTAGGGCTTCAGAAGGGCCATAACTCAGTGGCAAAGAATGTGAGATTCATTCCATATTTAATCCCTGACATTGTGAGCTACAGGATTTCAGGTCGCAGGCTTGGGAAAAGGCTTCTCTTTGATGCTTGGAGAGGAGCTGCCATCAGTCAAGTACATAAGAACACAAGAAGTACCCTGTGGGATCCGACCAAAGGCCCATCTAGTCCAACATTCTGTTTCTCACAGTGGCCAACCAGACGCCCATGGGAAGCTCACAAACAGGACATGAAGGCAATAGGCCTGCTCCTGCTCTTGTTTCGCAGCAAGTGGTATTAAGAGACATGCTGCTTCAAATCCTAGAGGCAGCATATAACCATCATGGTAGACAGTACTGATGATCTGTGAGTATAAGGTATAGTGTCCCTCTCTTATACTGGACAAATCCTGTATCAAAGTGGCGAAAACTGATACCAGGACATAAAGAATCCACAATGTTCTACTTATGCCCTAGGGGTTGTTGTTACATGCAGTTCTTTAGGTCCACCAAAGAGCAGTTCCACAAGGCCAGTACCATCACTTGTACCAGCTACCTCTTGTAAGAGAAAAGGTGATTTGCGGTTATGTTTCTGAGATAAAAGCTACAACAATAGAAATTCTTGTGACACTTTTGCTGCAATAGACCAACACAGGTACCTTCTGGAAAATGACAGGGATATCTATGGAGATAGATAGATAGATAGATAGATAGATAGATAGATAGATAGATAGATAGATAGATAGATAGATCACCACAATCAATCCTGAATAATGAGTGTCATGGATGCTGCAGAAAGCCCCTTGATAATTTCTGCATTCTGGAGGCCCCATATTTAGGAAAGAAATACATTTCAATCTTAAGTTCCTACAACAGAAACCGTCACTCTGCAACCCTAGAAAAAGAAAAATAGAAGGCAATGCTGCTTCCTCTCTACAAAAGGAGACTTTCGTAAGTAAAGGGCAAAATGATATTAAAGTGGAGAGAGGGAGAAAGAGGGTGAGAGAAAGGACGCTGCATTACAACTTCTGTACAGCACCGAGCACATTCTGCACTGAATAAAGAGGGTGTAGTGGTGTTCCTGGTGGTGCCTTGGGAGAATCAGCGGCCTACGCACACATATCTCCCCACTCAGCATGGCGGAGTTTAATCCAGCACTGTCCCAAGATGTCTCTTCAATAAAGCTCACAATTCAGCCTGAATCATTCTACAGTCATATAAAGCGATGCTCTAATTTGACAGGCCATTTACATTTGGTTCCAACATCATAAAAGTTTTATGGAAACGCGCTGCTTGTAAAAATAAGTTTTCTTAAGGGTTGGAAGCATAAAATACAAATTAGCTGAGCCTTTTTATCTTATCTCTCTCTCTCTGTTCTGTCTTAGCACATCCCCCTCCCCCCCCCTAACTTTCCAGGGCTGCAGCAGCATCTGCCTTCAACTCCTTTCTTGTTTTATTTAGTGATTTAATTTCACCATAGGTTCTCCCCCCACTCTCTTAATTTCAGCAAGAAAGCCTCGTGTGCCTTTTGTTATGATTAATCATTTTCCTTTGTTTTCATTTTAGGCCCAATGGCTGTTTAGTCTGGACTGCACGTGATCGACCTTCTTTGTATCCACAAAAGATGAGGGGTAATTTTAATTGGCGTGAGACTATTTAGAACAAGATTTTCAAAGTGGAAGGGAAGGGAGGTGCTGGGGGGGGGGGGAGAGACGGAGGTCGGGGGAATAGAAGAAGAAATGAACCCCCTAGCGATTAACTTTTTAAGTAAACACAATCAGCCAGGAAAAGTGTTCCAATTTTATAAGCTGTAAAATAAAACAACTGCAGTCATAACCTAAGGGAGGAGAAAAGAGATAAATGCCTTTCTCGTTAATGTCTGAAAAATTTAGAAACGTTGTTTTGCTTTTTTAAAAACGGTTTTCTTCTATTTGGCTGCTCCTTCAGAGCTTCTCTTTTCTGCCTGATTTCCCACCCCCCCCCCAAATCCGACCAATGGGACAAGAGCAAATTAAGAACAGAAAGTTTATTCAAGAATTGTTCAACAGACAACCCTTAAGCAAAGAAATAAAGTTATCTACTGTAAAGAACAAAGAAAGATGCTTCAAAAAAAGAGAGGAGGAAGTGGTGGTGGAGGAAGAAGAGAAAGGGAGGTGGGGGGTAGCTAGTTCTTCTAACTGAGGACTATACAATTACACCCTGGCTCTGATTTCATGCCTCCAGTAGAACTAAACACATTATTTTAAGTACGAAGGTAACTACTGGCTTTTTCCCTAAATTACAATAACTAAAAAAGAAAAAGAAAAGAAAAGCTGGTTGTACAATGACAAGGAAAAAACACCATATTTCTTTATAACAAGTAAATACTAAAAAAAAGTACATTTTTTCCTTATAAATACATAAATGTTGGGGATAAATAATACAAAACCAACAAAAGAAAAATAGTTTAAAACTGGCTATAACCAATAAATATATAATATATATATATTTATATATATGAATGTTCACCGGAACACAGCACACCCCCATGGAAAGACGTCTCCAAAGGGTGTCCTTCAAAAGTTGGTATATATACCCATTAAAATGTAAACTCTTAAGTGCAAGAAGGATGCCAGACCAAAGAAGAGGCGTCAGTAAATACGCCCCCTCCTCAAAGGGCTTTACTTCCGCTTCCATTTGGAGGACATGCCAGTTTCTGTTCAAATATACCCTGTTTTCACGTTCAAGAGAAGAGAAGCAAACAAACGCAGGACGCCTTAGACATGAGACTCCCCGGACCCTTAACAAACCCTAAAAAAGAGGGGGAATCAGTCACTTCACGAAGAAGGAGGGGGTATCTCAAATTTCACTTCCTAATGTGGGACCCTTGTTCATTTTCTAAAATCTTTCCTTTTTTTCTTTTTTCTTTCATTTTTTTTTTTGAAGCAAGTCCAGTTTTGCTGTACTAGAAATTAGTTTGCAAAAGGACACTTCAATCCTCTCCCTTTTCCTAGTTTTTGAAAAATTCTAATGGGTAGTTGAATTAAAGGAGGGGGGGATGTAATGGTCAATTGTTTGCACGGGTGATTCCCCCCCCCCTTTCTTTCTTTCTTTCTTTCTTTCTTTCTTTCTTTCTTTCTTTCTGATAATGGAGTTATAGGGCTGGTAGAAAAAACGGGTCAAGGGGGCGGGGAGTCTGTTTAGGAGGGAAAATTCAACAGTTTGTATGTGGTGCAGATAAGGTGGGAGTGGAAGACTTCATGAAGACAGTTTTCCACTTAGCATCTTAGATTTTTCTCTTTTTCAAACAAAGTCTTTTGCACTTTGACAGATTTGTTATTTAGATTTGGAAGAGGAGTGACAGTTTTAGGAATACTGGGTGTATTCATGATCCACATCCTCAATTCTGTGTGCATATTGTATACTTTTTTCCCCTTTAACAAAAGAAATTAAATTGTCTATTTCAATGGATTCTTCAATTATTATTATTATTATTATTATTATTATTATTATTTTAAAAATCAGCACTCTTTCTACATTCAAAACATTTGTGTCGAAACCTCAGAACAAGATGAAATTTGAAATCGAATTGTTAATTTCTTTCTCAAATGATCAAAAAGGCCTTTAAAAGGAATTGAAATTAATTTGCAAGCCCTCCCCTCCCCCGCGTTTATTGTTCTAAACTGCCCAGATTGAGGCAAAGCCTTTAGACTGCAATGTATGTTCGTTTACCAGGGAGTAAGTCTCATTGAATTTAAAGGGCATTACGTCTGAGTAAAAATGTATAGGCTGGTACTATGATGAGTGTGTGTGTGTGTGTGTGATGTGTGTTTGTGTATGTGTATCTGATTGTCTCAAAACATCTATGTAGTTTTCTACAATTGTAAACAAATGCGTTTTAGGCCTTCTATTGAAAAACAAAACGTATTTATGCTTGAGGCATGAAAGTAAGATCTACTCCCAAAATTCGGAATGGGAAAGTTCTCCTGTACAAGCTCGACTGAAATGAATTGCAACTGCCGTTTCCTCTGGATTGTGTCCATCAGCTTTAATGATGTCACTAGGTCGTGTTAGCAAGTAAGTGTGCTGAGGTTTGACGTCTGTGCCATACACTTGGGCAATCTATTTGATATTGCAATTCTATACATGTCTACACAGAAGTAAGTCCAATTGTTTTCAATGGGGCTCACTCAGAAAGTTTGTAACTATCGGTGGGGTAATGGGTACAATCCTGGGATTGATCCAGATTTTAATCACACTTAAAGGTGAAATCCTACGCATGTTTACACAGAAAAAAAGTCCTACAACTCCTAGCACTAGGAAGTGTAGGACTTTTCCATCTCTGCCTAAACTTGCATAGGATTGCGCCTTTAGTCTCTCTCTCTTTTTTAAAGTTAGTAGTGACTAACTAGACCCATATATTTCAATGGATCTTCTCTAAATAGTATTAAATTTGGACTCAACCCCTTAAAAACAAAGCAACTCCCAACCCACCCAACCCTGAATATTCAGGCTTGGACGTAAGTATGAGTAATTTCAATGAAAGTTCTTCCCAACTGAGGATGCTAAAATGTAGATCACTTGGACAAATGTGCGTAATTAATTCTACAGGTTACACAGAACGAGGTGGCAGAGTGAGTTGGAAGAGCTCTTACATTCTGCATGTCCGATTGTACATGGGAATTGCATTTTTGAATGCTTCCCTCATTTACCATATACGTACTCCCTGCACGTAGAAAACTAGCCCATCAGGAAAATATGCTAGCTTACTGTACTCATTGTTTTGTTTTAATCTATATATTTTCAGAAGGGAGGGATTTAAAAATGTGATTCCTCTCTCCCACCCCGCAGTCTGAAATGGTACAGACCAGAATTCTACGGTCCGCCTCAGCTTGCCGTTTCGTTCTACGTGGGACTGTAAAACTGGCACAAGCTCGACTGAAACGCACAGAATTTGCTATGGGTGGAGCATGTTTAATACTGCATCTCAGACAATAAGTTCTCGCCGTTAAGAAAATAGGACTTGCTGCGGTTTAAGTGATGGCCTAGCCATCAACAGAACTCAATCTAAACAAAGGTCCTCTCTAGGGCTCAGCGTGGGACCTGTTAGGTTGTTTTTTTAAAATGTGCAGGCTCATATTTGAAACATGCGAAGGGCATCATGCTGTGAGTATGTGCAGAGTGCATTTTGTTTCCTAGCGAGGAAACACAGAGCCACCCTCACAGTTTTGGGGATCCAATGAGTGGAAAGGCTTGCAAGTAGTGACTGCCAATAAGGCGAAATCCTCCCACACTTCGATTTAGCCCTGGAAAACCAACTGCTATATCAACCTCGATTCCCATCTGCTGACGGGGGGAGGGGGCGAGATGGACCCGAGTGGCAAGAGACAATGGTCACTGTCCAGGTGGAGTAACCGGCTTCCAATTTTCATCAGGACAATCTGAAAACTTTTAAAGGGGTTTCAACACAAATGTTTTGTTTTAAACGAAGAGCCCACCAACACTCCAACACATAACCGACAAGCCAATCAAGCGACTGCCACCCCTACCCAACCAGCCCCCCCAAACCCCAGTTCTCCATCCACTCCCCCCTCCCCCGAGTCTGTCCTGCCCTCTCATCACAGATGGGTCAGCTTGGGCGCCTCTTGGATTCTACCCTGAGCAGAAGCGTGGTGGCTGGAAAGGTCTGTGTAGGTCGGATGGGACTCGCAAGGTCCGTGGTGCTGGTTGGGGCCCATGGGGGGCCCCCCGTTGTACTCCATGCTGGGCGGCTGGTGATGTTGCAGGGGGTTGAGCCCGTAAAGCGAGGGGGCGGAGCTGGCCATAGAATCCACGTAGTTGCCGCCCACGTACACCGGGCTGCCTTGCATATTGGCGGGGCCGTAGCCCCCAGCGCCCCCGCTGCCGCCCCCGCCTCCCCCGTTGCCCTGTAAGACGTGCGGGTCGTACTCGGGCGCCGTGTTGGCGTACTTCTGTTGGGCGGGGCAGCCTTTGATGGGGTTCTGGTAGGCCGTGGGCATGGCGTAGGCATTCTGGTGGGGTTTGTTGAAGGAGGGCGGAGACGGGGCGTCGTAGTTCGAGGTCATGGGGTGCAGGGCGTTTAGGAAGCCCGCCGAGGACTGCATGGCTTGGGGCGGGCTCCCCGTCGGGGAGGGCCCCCCGGAAGAAGAGCCCAAGCCTTTCGACTTCTGATCCTTTTTGTATTTCATCCTGCGGTTCTGGAACCAGATCTTGATCTGCCTCTCGCTGAGGTTCAACAGGTTGGCCATCTCCACCCGGCGGGGCCGGCACAGGTAGCGGTTGAAATGGAATTCTTTCTCCAGCTCGACCAGCTGGGCGCTGGTGTAGGCCGTGCGGGCCCTCTTGGAAGCCGAGGAGGAGCCTGGGGGGCTTTTCTCGCCGCTGCAGCTTTCTGGAGAGGAGGTCGGGAAATGAAATCAAAGATAATTACTTACATGCAGAAAATTGAATGCACAGGCCTCTTAATAAATCCTCGAACGGGCGAGAAGACTTCAGCCTCGCCTCCCCTTCTCCTCCAGTCCCCACTCCATAATCATGTCATTTATTAAGAGTTCTGTTCTCCAAAGCTGCCCCCTCGCTTTATGAAAATTTGATCATGTCATGCAGAAAAGGAATCCAGGGCTATTTATTTGGGAGTCGATTATTTTGAAGCAGACCCTTTCAAAGGAAATTACGTCTGGCAAGTGGGCAGTGTTGGGAAAGCAAAATTAATCAGGCGCTCGTGTACACAGGCCTGCGATGGCAGGAGCCTTGAGTATCGGCAGGATTTCACCAGCCCGCAGAAGGACACGCGTGCTTCTACATAGAACGCGCAGTTAGCGTGCAATGTTATACACATAAACACCCACACACACACAGAGGCACTTATTAGGGGGCACAACCCAATGGGAAGTTCTCCTGTGCAAGTTTCCATTAATTGGAGGCTGCGCAGGAGAACTTCTTGCTGGATTGTGCTCCAGTTATTTGTATGATCGAAAGTGAATTCAAGTACAACGAATCTACCTATCTTAATAGGAAAAGTTTTCCCATGTCAAGCACTGGAAGAAGTAATGGGGTGCCTCTGAGCATACGCAGAGGGCCTTTTCCTCATCACTAACTAAAACCTTTACTGATGTGATGGGGTATAGGCTTCCAGGAGAGGAAGCCATGCTTTACACACAGATGAGAACCCAGGGCTCCCTGCTTTTTGAAATTAAATACCAGTGACGCAATCCTGTGCCTTAAAATAATTGCGAGTTATGCATTTGGGTTCAGTGAGCTGGGAACTGCACTCTAAAGCAGTGAACTTGGCATGGAAATAGGATCAGCTGGGAGTCAATGGGATTTAGGCCTGGTCTACCCATGCAACAGAATGGAATAATAGAGTCTTGAGGCATCACAGTGAGGCTTTTCCACATCATATTGTGGACTGCTCCACCAACTCCTTGGAAAAAGAAATCTAACACATCAGGGACAAAGTTTTTAGCCCATTCCCATTCTTTACTATGCTAGTTCTTTAATTACTGGAAGTTTTTTATTTTTTTAAAAAAACAGGGGAACATTAAAAAAAGTGACCATACACATATAATATGAAATAATATGAGTCCATTCTGTCTCAGGACTATGACCCCATTTCACTGCAAGCATAGACTCTGCTTTACTTTGGAGAGGCTTGCGTTTAAGATATATACATTGATAAAATAGGTGCAGAGACATACCAACACACACGTGTGTGTGTGTGTGTGTGTGTGTGTGTGTATTATGGTTGTGCACACATTTAATAATTTAAGCCTGTGGTTACTGTTTACTATATAATGCTTTCAATATTCACAGGGCTGTTGTAAAGATAAATGAATCCAAACCACTTTTTGTGTTTTTCTGAAGAAATACAGAAAATGAAACATTTGAAAGGATATACTTGGTAAGTGGCACAAGGATTCTGATTACATTTACTCAGGAGAATTTATGTTGGTTTCAGTGGAGGTTGGAGTGAATTTACAAATCCCTCACTCAATGACTGCAACATAAAGTAGTTTATGAAACAGATTTCATACCATCTCCAAAACTATATTTCCCAGTGGAAGAAAGGAGTTTTCACATTCAATTCCAAATCATGGAGTGTTCATCAAGTGATCTACATGCATGTGCAAGTCAGTAAAACTTCCAGTGCACTATAACTGGAATAATAACTCTAATATACTGGGTTGGAACCAGCCTTCCATTAATGGGAAGGGATCCACTTACATCTAAATCCGGATCCATTCCACTAATTCTGAGGACATTTAATTGGAATTCCTGTTCACTGGTTTACTTCCAGAATAGCGGGGTGGGCAACTTGTGGCCCTCCAGATGTTTTGGCCTACAATTCCCACCATCCTTCACTATTGGCTATGCTGGCTAGGGCTCATAGGAGTTGTAGCACAAGACATCTGACCAGCCACAAAATGCCCATATGGAATCATAACCAATAATAGCACCCATGTGCTTTGGAGTGATTATATTTATCATGACAACCATTTCAGAATGGTTTATATTTTTCCTAATTCCTTAACACCCCCATCCCCCCAGATGCATAGATTGAGATATACAAAGTTTAATCTTCATCTCAGAGCAATTTATGCAAGATTTACTCTGGAATAAAAGTTACTGTGAATTTGCATGGGGAGATGGTATGTCAAAAACACAACATAGCCTAGCTGTCCATCAGGCCCAAATCATGATTCAAACATTTTAGTTGGCTGCAGCCTTAATTCAGGCATTAATCCAGCCCTGTACAGTATATGCAATAACACACTCAGGTTTTTACAAAGTTTATGTGCAAATTGGGGTGGGGACATGCACCTTTCACTATTTGCTGTTGTAGATTCATTTGCTGAAGAATCACCTTGTACAGAATACTGGTTATGATAGGCATACCCGAGAAATCAAACTCTTTTCACTCATAAAGAACTCCAGCTGACTTCAAAAGAACTTATTGCCAAGTAAGAGCTATATCCTAATCATACTTAGAAGTAAGTTCCAAAGAAACCATTCACAGATACTTCCAAGTGAATCTCTTTAGAATTTTGACATGTGCTAAGAATGATGTCCAAAGTCATTGACTTCTGTGGCTGTTCCAATCTCCCCCCCCCTATATAAACCACTATCCTTAATAATTCTTTAGTCTAACTATCAAGCACCAATCTCTCCTTTTTATATCAGGAAGGGCTTGTGCTAGATTACTAGATTATATATAGACAAAAAGCCATTTTGCCTGGGATAATAGGTAGAGATAGTGTAACAGCAGCCTTCATCCCTGCAACAAATTAGTCTCTCTGTCTGGCATTAGTGAGCATCCATGCTAAACCAATGGCATATAGAATGGAGTACAGCACATATCTTAGGGCTTTGATGAAAACACATTTTGTCAGGTGTAAAAAACAAACATTATAAACTAGGGACTTCATGATGAGCCAACTATACCCAGGCTGCCTGGCTTGAGTAAGGCCTGTTCTACATTCAGCCTACTGAAGAAGGAGTGGTGGCAAAATAGACAGCACCACTTCAGAACAACATATTTTTGAATGCTCCCTTAAGTAAACAATAAACAAACATATCTGTAAGGGAGCAGAGAGGGGTAAACCCTTTCTCCTTCAGCTGCTTTTTAGTCTTCGTTGTAGTTGTTGTAGTAGATATTATTATTATTATTATTATTATTATTATTATTATTATTATTATTCACTTGGGCAGCATTCCAAAGAAGCAGTCCTATCTATAGCTTGAAGGGTACAATCTACCTCTCTCCACCTCAATCTGCAGCACATATACCCTGTGCCCACTGGCTAACTCCCATGCAAGGTGACCTAATCTGGCAAAGGCAAGTGCCTCCAGTACAATCTCAAAAACACTCCATTGGGGACAAAATCTGGTTGTGGTGGGGCTGGCCCAGTATAAGTGGCTGATTTTAATATTTATCTGATTCATCACTCCCAAATCCATGGCTTCCTTTGAGAGAATGTAGGTCACATGGATTTTCTGCTATATCAATGCATAAAACAGAAATAGATGACAGGGCAAAGGAAGTCTCTCTATTCCCTTATTTTCCATCATTCAGCCCTCTGCCTTCCTGCACACTTCTCAACCCCATCTAGTATACTGCTACCATTTCCCTCTCCTGCTCCCAGTGTTGTCTGCCATCCTAACCTCCTATCCATGGAACAACCTTCCCCTGTCTTGGTCAGCAGACCACTCCCCATTTCTCCATCAAATTCCTCCTGCAGGCTTACATTCTTGAGGAGGGCCTTTTTTGGACCCACCCTCTTCATGACTTGGATTGTCTCCCATGTTAGGCCTATCTACACCAAGCAGGATATTGCACTATGAAAGTGGTATATAAAAGGCAGGAGCCACATCAAGCAGGATATAGTGGCATGAAAGCTGGATATGGTCTGTCTCAATGGGCCCCAACAGTTGTCAACACACTTCAATATCGCTATAAAGCAGTAGTGTGGCTCCTGACTTTTATATACCAGTTTCATAGTGGAATATCCCGCTTGGTGTGGATGAGGCCCAAGTTCAGTTTAGAGCAGACCCACTGAAATGAATGGGAGTTGAGTTAGTCTCTAACTCAAGTCCCATTCATTTCAATAGAGCTGCTCTAAGTAGGACTAACACTGGAGATAGCCCCTTGCTTCTTATCCACCCTTCCTCAACCTGGTGACCTCCAGATGTGTTGGACCACTGGCTGGAGGATTATGGGAGTTGTAGTCTAACATCTCGTGGGCCCAAGGTTGGGGAGGGCTGTTCTAACCCAATCCCTGCTCTTTATATGTCAAGCCTGGATTCTTCCCTCACCCCAAAATAGTTTCAGCACCTTGGATAGCTCCTTTTGAGGTCTGGCTAGCTCTGAATGAAACCCAGAAAGGAATCACGGCCCCACCGAAATGAGAGCCACCGGCCTCCACTGCCTGGCCCTTCCCCTTTTCAGTCTTGCCAAATGGCCCCTGGGTGGGGTGGGGTCCGGGGTATGTGTGTTTGCGGTGGAGGGAGTATTCCGAAAGCAGCTATACCTGCGCTGGGGGAGCTGTTTTTCTGCTTGGAGTTTTGCCTCGACTCTTTCATCCAGGGGAAAATCTGCTTGGTGAGAGCGGCGTTACTAGAGCCCAGGCTGGATTTGCCGGGGCCACTTTTGAGCCCCCCAGGCTGGCTGTGATTATTGCTGCCGTTGCTGCTGCTGCTGCTGCTGCTGCTGTTGGTGGCGGCGGCGGCGGCGGCGACGGGGTTGGAGGGTGGCGAGACGGGCGGGGGCGCGTGGTGCTCCTGGGGCAAACTGGGCCGCATGCAGCTGCCGTTCAGGTCTTTCGCTTTGGCCAGGGGGGCCGCGTTGCCCAGAGACTGGAGGGTGCAGGCGGGCCTCTGGTAGTCGCTCTCCACGTGGGCCGCAGGCTGGAAAGGCTGCGGAGGGCCTTCGTAGCCGAAGCCGTTGGCGCCCTGGTAGGAGTAGCCCCCGAAGAGCGTGGAGGTGTCGTAGTAGGTTGTCTTCTGCATCGCTGGGGCTCCCCGAGTTTCTCGCTCGCTGCTACCATGCGTTTGCTGACCCCCTCATGGAAGGACATTGGCACCCCCCCCCCCAGGTCACGTGGTGGGGAGGCCTTCCTTGGTGTCTTTTGGAAGCTGACCTGAAAGGTTAGAAGGCACACACAATAATACTGAATCGGCCTATGAATCCATCTTGGCCATTGAAAAGCCTCGTGACATGAATAGCTCCGGCTACCGAGGAGGGTGGGGAGCGGAGAGCAGATGCTGCTGCTGCTAACAGATTTCTGCCTGGTGCTTTGGGCCGCGCCTGGGCTCTCTCCGCTGGAGACAGGGCCTCGGCCAAGATTCCAGCCCCTCGAAGGGCTGCTCGCGCGCGCCTGCTTGGCCAAATCAAGTCCTCGCTCTTCCCGATAGCGTGGTTCCGGACTTCGATTTAACCAGCAGCACCACCACCACCACTACCAATATATTGGGCCTAGACGCATATGGGGAGATCCTACAGCAGCCGAATTTCTTGTAGGCCATTCCACTAACCCTCCAAGGTTTGTCTGTAATGTGACCTATCTGCATAACATTATCGACGTGCACGCACACACACAGACACACACAGACACACACAAGTCACAAGGATAACATATTTTTCCACGCCCACAAGAAATGCAATGAAACAGTTCCTTCCCTTTTGCATGAATCTCAACCCTGTCATCTTCCATTAAAGGGATTCCGATTCCATTAGAAAGAAAACCCAGCTTCCAAGGAAACTTTCCTTGGAAATCTGAGGATTGACTTTCAGCTAAGCAAAGTGTAAGTTTGAGGTGTAAAGAACACTTGGAAGATCTATTCTGAATGCATTCTTTTGCACCAGTACTAATAGCATTTCTATAACTTTCTGCTCTCTCTCTCTCTCTCTCTCTCTCTCTCACGCACACACACACACACACACACACACACAGAGGGAATTGTCAAGTTAAGTCCTTCCACCCTGAATTCGCAGTCCAAAGTTAGAATATCAGATTCTTTAAATTTGATTCCCTAATTTAGGAGCCTCAGAAAAATAAAGCAATGTGTACACCAACAGATTGGGTAATGTGCTGCATAACATTGTTATCATAAACTTCATCAAGATTAATTTTTTAAACTCAAGTTTTAAATGAAACACCTTCAAAAAATAAAATTAAAAAATCAATACAATTTCTGAAACTTGCATGGTTCACTTAGTCTGCTGCTTCCCAACGAGAAAGTGATAGCTGGGAACATTGTCGGATTTGGAGACATGTACTGAATGCTTTGATGTTGGCTCTTTTGATGCTGTTTTTAGTGTTGTTTTTGCAACTCTGGTTGCAGTTTGGCAATAGACTGGGGGAAATCCCTCTTCCCTACAGTCATTAAAATCCTGGCTCAGTTGCCACTCAAGGTGTGAGTCCAGCCTCTTTCCTAAAGCACAGTTACATTCTATTTCTTCTCATCTTTTCTTTTAAACAAAGCAAAACACAGTTTTGTCACCAAGCCGTTTGGTTCCCTTGATTTTCTTCCCCTTTAACTTCTGTGTTTGGTTTGTCATCTCTTTTCTTAGGGGTAGAGGAAGCTGCCTCCCTCTCTCCACCCCACCCCCCAATGGAAGGGGGGGAGACCACTTTTCCCTTCCAAGGAAACATTAACTTCCTCCATGTTGCATGGGTAGAAGAAGGCTATAATTATTTAATGGACCAGAAAAGGAATCAGTTGAGGAACTGTGTGTGTGTAGGTGTGTGTCTAGCCTATGGCATATGCAGAGGGGATCTTATTTCATTGTGTTCACTATTCTATAATTCCATTTCAAATGCCTTTTTTCAATGAGCTACGTACTATTCTTTCCCCCTTCCAGAATAGAAAATAGTAATGTAACTCAACATTGGCCAGTTCTGGCCATTGGAGGTGGGCATAGGGGAGGGGTGGCGATACATAACAACAGTTCCCTCTTGATTTCCCTACACCTCTGCAATTCAAAACCCAAATATAATTCTGATTCCATTTTCCCCATTACCCTGCCTCCTCCTGCTCCTCCTCCTATTCAATGAATGCCTGTACAAATTCTGTAGTTTGCATAAGAGCTCTAAAATGCTGTGTTTTGATTTGCTAGTATCTTCCATGGCTTAGATATAATGATTGATTTCTAGAAGTAGGCAGTTAAAATATTTCCTGTTACTAGAAAGAATTACCATGTCCCTGGCTTACTTCAACTTCTACAGAAAGCTTTCCTAGGAGACCTAAGCAGTCTTGTGCTCTCATCGCAATGAAAACAGAAAAGAAATAATCGTTCATTTGATTATGGAAGATTGGGTTCTCTGAAAATGACTAAGTAGTTCAGCCATAATGATAATTTTACTAGGCCTCACTGGTTTGTTTTGGATTTTCTGGGACCTTTGGCGGGCCTATGAAAAGTAGGAGGCAAATTAATATTTTCTATGTGTGTTTAAATTAAGTAGTACATTAAAATTAATCCCTTTTCTGGCCCTTTTAGAAAGGAATTCAAAGTGCTGGATAGGTTCAGTAGCCAAGATTTTGGTCCCCTTTTGTATCTCATCTTTCAACACATCCCAAATGTCGGTCATTTATCTTAGTCGAAGACGAGTGGAATCGGTGGAATCGTAAATGATTTACTCCAAGGAATTGTTGTTGTTCTTAAAAAAGAAGAAAGTGCCAAAATCTCCATTGGAATAAGAAATAAGAAATTATAGTGTGCATTTGCAATTCATCCTCGAAATGGTAATTGCAGCCCAGAAGTTGTTTCTTGCCTGCATGGAAGTTTCATTTTTTATATTCCTGAAGAAGAACCCGCCTTCAAAATAAACAGCTCTCTTCTCTGGAACTTGTGCAAGAGAGGCGATTGTTTAAATTTTTTTTTAAAAAAAAAATGAATCCAAGAGTTGTTGTTTTTTTTAAAAAATAAAAGCTTAAAGACCTTGTGACAACCTCAAACTAAAGGCCATAAGGGTGGGGGTGGGGGACAGAAATAAAAGCTCTTTCTTTCCCTTTAACCTCCATGTTGGAAAAAAGAATTCTAAAATTGGCAATCATACCCTTGGTATAGTAGAAATTCGAGAGCCTTTTCCCCTGAAGGCATATTAGGCCAAAGACTACTACGATAATAATAATAATAATAATAATAATAATAATAATAATAATAATAATAATAAGGCAACAACAACAACAAAAGATTGGGGTTCAGGACAACACCCCAATTCAAAGCAAATTGTCACTGCATTGAGAACTTTCCCCTTGGTAAATAAAATAAAATAAAATAAAAATCCTCCACCACGTCAGAGAGAAAGCGAGAAAGAAAGTGTTCTAGTTGAAAAGGCGAAGGGGAAAGAAGGAGGAAAATAGAAGGATGAATATAGCAAAAAGAGAAAAAAAGGGGGGCTAGAAGGATGGGGAGAGAAGGGAAGGAGGGGGGAAGAAGAAGAAGAAGAAGAGAGAGAGGGAGAGGGGGAGAGAGAGAGAGAGAGAGAGTCGCTGCGTGGAAGGAAGCTTAAAGCTTGTGAACTCTTCATGAACCGCGATGCGAGTCATACAGCTATAAATCATGGAGACACGGTCTCCGCCATTCACAAACTGATAGCCTATTTCGGTCCACCTTACCTTAGCCTCTGACGAGAGCAGCGCGGCGAGCAGACATAATATATTTTCGCAGCCAGCAAGCAACGCAATCAATAAGCGAGGAGAGCTCCCCCCATTCCTCTCGGGTTTTTTTTTTTTAAATGTTCAAGGAATATCTAGAGAGAGAAATCCGGTCATAACGCCAAAAGGAGGGGGGACATCTCTATAGGAGCTTACGGTGAGGGATGCTCGGGTCCTCTCTCTCTCTCTCTCTCTCTCTCTCTCTCTCTCTCTCTCTCTCCCTCTCTCTCTCTCTCCCTCTCTCCCTCCCTCTCTCTCTCTCTCTCTCCACCCGTTTGGGGAGGAGTGGGGGGGGAAGGTGAGAAGAGGTAGAAATCACAAGATTCTAGACAGCCTTCCAAAGATGTATAGGGAATCCTTTGATTCTCACTGCCCTATAGTCTTGGTACGCCCTGTTCACGGTTAACAATGGCCCCTGGCTTTACAGCAGAAGGCAAGAGAGGGAGAGAAAGAGAGAGAGAGAGAGGGAGAGACAGACAGACAGACAGACAGACAGACAGACAGACAGGGTACAGAGGAGGGAAAAACAGAAAGAATAGCTGACATAAAATCCTCAACTAGGCAATGCTTAGGCTGAGGTTTAAACGAGAGGATAATAAGAATAAAACAGCCGGCGATTTAAAGAGGAAAGCGGTGGGGGAGGGGGAGAATAAGGCGAAAGATATGTAGAGATTTCGTTTCTGGGGGCGGGGGACGAAGGCTTTTTATTTTTTTTCCCTTTTAGCTTTGGAGAGCTTGGGCAAACGCCAAGGTTGCTTCCTGACAGCGTCAGGACCGGGAAGGAAATATGCAAATAGAGACGTGGTGGACAGAGGCCTAGCAGGACAGCAAAAGCTATATTGATTCACGTGCTTCACAATTAGGTGTCAAGTTATGCTAATAAATCTCGGGAAGAGAGGCAGGTTCTCGTTCTCTCTCTCTCTCTCTCTCTCTCCCACACACACACACACACACACAATTTCTTTCAATAAAGGTACAGAAAGCACCCTTCAGTCTTATACTCCCCGTCCCCAAAAACAGATTGGGTGACATAACCCACTGATATGGCCTGATCATGACAAGCATTTGACACGCCGAGGTGGCTTTTTAATTATTATTTTTAAAACCTCTATTGATAGCAATGGATATTTTTTAATTAAAAAAGTCGTTATGGATGACATGAAAGGGAAGAAGAGTAAAAGTTTTCGAAAGTTTATATATTACACCAAGTTTGTGTAATTGGTTCTCTGCATGCCCTGTGTGTGTGTGCATATAATATTGATATGTAAATATAACACATGGATACACACATAGGGAGGGAGAGAAGAGGAAAGAATAGAATGAAGGAAAGAAGGAAGGGAGGTTGGTGACACTTCTGGCACCCCATCACATTATTTTGAACATATGGGAAAGTAGGTTCCACTCAGATTATTGGGACTTCTCTGGGATTTCTAAACACTGTGATTGGAATAGGGATTTGAGAAACACAGGGAAAGTAAAGGGAAGTTATTTAGCATTAGATAGATAGGTGACGTCTCTTTAAGTCACTCAAGATTTATGACCTCCCTGTCCCTGTTCACGAGCAGCTTTACTTGCAAAGACAAAACGTTTTCGTCAGCTTCTGCTGCTGACTGGAAGGGCAGCTGCAGCTACAAACGGAGTGTGGGAGGAAGAAGTTGAGGTGTCTGCGCATTTTTGGGTGCGTGTGTGTGTGTGTGTGTGTGTGTGTGTTGGGGGGGTCAGAAAGCGAGGAGAAGAGATATCTGCTGTTATCTCTCCTCTTCTTTTTGCCAGTTCTACCTGTGGGTGAGCGAGGGGGGACGACGACTGGCATTCAAAAAAGCAGGGAACTCTAGAATTGCTTTGCGTCCTTCTTGGGAAGTGCTTTCCTCTCCCAATACTCTGGCTCTATCACTTCTTCGAGGATACCTTTGAACGGGAAAACATTTTCAGCGTCCTTTCCTAGACTCAGCTTCGTCCTTCATAGCTACAAATGGCTCCACTAATCACAGGTGACCTGCCTCTGTTTTGCACCTGGATAACATTCTCTTTCCCCGGCCACACTTGCTCTGAGCGAATTTCGGGGAAAAACACAGATCTTCATGCAATGGCGGGCTAGTTTCTGTTTTGGAGCACCATGCAAGGCTTGGAAGACTGAAAAAGGTCCACCGGAGGGTTTTCAGAAGAACTTTATTATTCGCTGTGTGGACTTCAGTATTCGCTGGGCTACATTTAGCAACACCATGGATGGTAAACATAACTTTCACCAAGGACAAACGCTGCACTAAAACAAAACCTAAAAAATAACAGGGGAGAAGGACAGTTTGTTTGTTTCCATAAAAGTGTGAATGTTCGAATTTGTAACCTTGTGTGACTATTACTGTTTATGTTTTGGATTTCCAGGTCAAACATGCTTTCAGTCTTCACAGGACTAATAGAGCACTCCTATACATGCTTACTCAAAGGTAAGTCCTGTTGAATCCAATGGGGCTTACTTCTGGGAAAGTGTGTATAGGTTTCCAGCCTTACTAAGTCCCATTGAATTCACTGGGACTGAGTTCTGAGTAAAAATGCATAGGATTACAATGTAAGGATCAAAGACTCAAAACAAGACAAAGGCAGAAAGTAAATGCTTAGTTTGCAAAATTAGAGGTAACAAGCTTTGTGAAAAAGAAGAAGGGAGTAACTGAAGAAACTCTTGAGGTCTCTCTGAAACTGGTGTAGTATGTGTGTGGTGCGGTGCTGGTGTGTATTGGGGTGGCCCAAATAAGTCAGTGATGTTTTATTAAAACTCACCAGTTCTCAGGCGACTGATCCAGAAGATATAACGGAGAAGTAGAATTTGAGAGAGAAAGGGTCCTGTTTAAAAGAGATGGAAGAGAGACTTAGAGAGGCAAATCTTGGAGGTATAATGGAAGTGTAAAAGTCGAACTTAAAAATAGACAAATTTGGGGTCAGAGTGGAGGGAATCACTTTGACTGGGCAAAAAGTAGACCCTTCCGTCCCTCAGGACCATGCCTTTATGAGAAATTTCATTCTAACTGCTTCTATGTATGCCCCACTACAAAAGGGGCCATGTGTGTTTGTTGTTAGCAAACTTTTAAACTTTTTTAAAAATATTACAATGTCTATCCAGATCCTTTTTTGTTGTGGAAGGGGGGAAGAGATAAGGAATTTGTTCTTCTGTTGGTAAAGTATGACTTCCAGTTAAAAGAAGGAAAATAACTTAACAAGGGGGCTATTAACAGATTCATCCATTTGTTTCTTATATTCTAAACATTTCGCTGTTTCAAAATCCTTGCAAGTGCCCCCCCCCCCACCACCACCACCATGCAGCAGGGCTGAGAAAAGGGAAAGAATTATCCCTTTTTCTACCAGAAGCAACATGAATTAAGTACATTAATCAACTCCAAATTAATTTACCTGCCTGCAAACTTCACTTGTTTCCAATGGGTAAACGAGATACACATATCCTGCGCTTTCTTGAGCCTTTGTGATAGGGTGCGCACTGATAAATATAAACTGAAGCGCTCACTCTCAAGTTAAAGGCCTCCCTGAGATTTCAGCTATAATCCTATCGAGGTATATTAAGATACAGAAGGACATTCCTTTGACCCTTGACAGTCACATGTGCACATAAGCAAAATTCATAGAAAGAAAAAGTGGTTTCGCAGGGATTCAAGTTTGGTTTAGTAACTGGAGAGAGAGAGACTGAGAGAGCATATATATATATATATATATATATATATATATATATATATATATATATATGTGTGTGTGTGTGTGTGTGTGTGTGTGTGTGTGTGTGTGTGTGTGTGTGTGTGTGTGTGTGTTAGGGGAAACATTCCTTGGCTTTAATAACCCGTTTTTTTCCGTTCTGAATACTAATATTATTAATCTGTAATGAAAACGTCTGTTAACCCACACACACTCCCACGTTCTGCAGGGCATCCCTGCGCGTCACAGAACCTCAGGAATATAAATCACGCCCGGGAGGCCTTGGTTGCCCCCTTCTCAATTCCCCGGGCCTCTGGCAATAATTTGAGCGTCATTCCCGTGCGTTGGTGGTTCTTACTAGAGGCGCCCGGCCATTTGAACTGCAACTGAGTTGGCACCGATCCATTTACACCAGAGCCTCATGGGTTTACCCTTTCGGGCTTCCAGTTTAAATTACTCGTTCTGCGGGTCATAAATAACGACTTTGCCTGTTTGGTTTGAAGTACTTCTAAACTGTGTTACAAATCTATTCAGAAGATATCTATCTTAATAATAACAATAGTAGTAATAACAACAATAATAACCCCATGCTTCTAGTTCTCAGTGACGAAACCAAGTGGAGATAAAATGAAGCCATCTGATTACTAAATTCGTTCTGATCAGTAATCAGAAGACTAAAATGGCTGTTATTACTGCTACTACTGATGCAGTTCATAAATACAGTTTAACTTTACACATTCAACTGTGGAATCGTCCAATGATGCGTATATCTTGTGATAAGACATGGAGCAGTGTGCATTCCTGTGTAGATCTGCTCTCGGCATCATTAGAAAGTAGTTATTCGACTTAAAAAAGAAGAAGCTTGACATCTTGGACTTGTTCGACGCCTTCCCCAACCTGGTGCCTCTCAGGTGTGTTAGACTACAACATTCATCATCCCCAACCACCATGATAGGAGTTATAGTCCAAAACATCTGGAGGGTGTCAGGTTGGCAAAGGCTGAGCTATAATTTGGGGTGGGACAGGTCACACATATAACAAATCTTTGTCTAGATGCTGTTGGAAAAAATAAAAAAAATTAAATTGGAAAAAATATATATACAGCACTAGTTTACTGGAGCGGACATAGAGAGGTGGTCCAAATTCTGAAGACTTTCAATCCTAGAGGAAAGGAGTATTCACAGAAGAGAGCTTCCCCCTCATACACTCAGCACTCCAAAAGCCTCGTGCTTTTGTGTAGCTCCCGTTCATTTCAATGGGATTTGTGCCCAGTACCTACCTATAAGATGCTTATAAATTACTGATGGGGAAAGCAGAAAAAATATTTTCCCTGCCTCCTCTTAAAGAGTAGCTTTTTGCCTTCTCTTCTTCAACATCAGATTTTCTACATGGCTTATAAATGAGCCGATTTATGACTTTATTTAACGTTATTGCTGGTGGAAATTGCAATGATATTATCTTTCTGTTACCTTTATATCCAACCTTTCTTCCTGGGGTGTCAACGTTCCCATTGGAAACAGTGCATTGCAGAAATAGAACTCTTTCTATGGCTCCATTTATGTGAAAATTGTCTTACAAATCTTGTTTCCTTCATCTGACTTGGGTTGCGCCTTGGTTTTGTTCTTATTTTAGGGTTGGATCCAGATGTAGTCATGCTTAGAGTAGATCCATTGAAATCCATGGGACTTAAGTTAGTCATAACTAACAAGTGCCATTGATTTCAACCGATCTACACTTAAGTATGATTTCATCTGGATCCAAAGCATAGTTAAATTTTTAGCTAGCTATCCATCTTTGGAATGCTCATATGTGCCTAATGACTCTAATCTAAAATTTTGTGTAAGTTGTATTGAAATAGAGCTTCCAAACGATGGGTTTAGAAATGTGGAGGTAAAGCTTGTAAGATGTCTGGTCATCATCCCTCTACATGGAAGTGTGTTCCTCTCAAACAAATGGTTTGCAATCCAAACTAATTCTAAATTTATTTATTTTTAGGAATGTAGCCTAAAATTTCCTTCAGTTGTTTAGGAACAAGTTTGGGAGGACTTCAACAGTTTAAAAAGCCCCCCAAAAAACTTGATTTAGGAACAAGGCTTTAATGGTGGTTTAATTACATTTGCATTCCAGTTAGTGTGCTCTCATCAACCCCACCCCCTTCTTTACTCCTTCATAGCCACACGTGCACACAAACTCGGTCCAGAATCCAACTCGGGATAAAACAGCGTCTCCATCCGATTGTTTCTCTTGATGGATTGTAACTTTTTCTCCCCCGCGACCTTTGGTTTAGAAGCCTAATAACTCACCGGATTAATGGTCAATCAAAGGAAGTAGTTTTGAATTGCCTCCAAAGTACAAAACATAAACAACAACACCAGCCGAAATGGGAAGGGGAGGGAGAAATTCCCACAATTCCAGTCTGCTTCGTGCCCCACACCCGCCCTTTGGGAAAATCCAGTTTGTCTGGTAGAAGACTATGACGTAGGCCTGTGAAAGTTGTTCCTTAAGGCGTACGAAGGTCCCACCGATATTTTAACAGTAGGAAGTTCAGGGAAATGAAATCAACTCCCCTGGCACAAATAAATGTGGATTTGGATTTCCGCGGAGACCACGTTTCAAGACTACTTCCAATACGGTGTTTGGTACCGGGATGTGAACTGCCCCCCCTCCCGCCCCCAAGCAAAGATACCAGAAGTAAACACTTACTGTGCATGGGACTTTGAGGTACAAGTCAAATGGTCACTCCATATATTTTCATTCTTCCGCATACCAAACTAAAGGATTTCGGGTGACCCTTGGGGCAACAATTTTGTGCCCTTTTTATCTGGAAACGACTAGGAAACCATAGCCTTTCCCCTAGGACACTCGTTCCCCCACCCCATCATTCGGTATTTTTTATAATACCTAGATTTCCTCACGTTTCACTGCTATGCCACCCACCTCACATTGGCTCTCATTCTGTGTGTGTGTGTGTGTGTGTGTGTGTGTGTGTGTGTGTGTATGAGCGTGCGCGCATGCAGCGGAGGCTGGTGGCTCCGATTTTGTTGGGGCTATAAATCCATTCTGGGTTTCAGTCAAAACCAGGCAAAACTCTAAAGGAGCTATCCAAGGTGCTGGACACTATCCC
This sequence comes from Elgaria multicarinata webbii, assembly GCF_023053635.1. Lineage (NCBI taxonomy): Eukaryota > Metazoa > Chordata > Lepidosauria > Squamata > Anguidae > Elgaria > Elgaria multicarinata. The sequence goes on from NC_086181.1 coordinate 12,885,378, forward strand.
CAACGTGGGTTCAGTACCATGGATAGTTCCTGGTTCTGACTGAAACCCAGAGTGGATTCACAGCCCCACCGAAACCAGAGCCGTCAGCCTCCACTGGTGTGTGTGTGTGTGTGTGTGTGTGTGTGTGTGTGTGTGTGTGTGTGTGTGTGTGATGAAAAAAGAGAAGGGGAAAGTGGAGGGGGAGGGGAATATTTTTTGCACACACACCATGCCCTATGTTCCCCATAACAACAAGACTATAACAAGAAAAAAGGTGAAAATGACGAAGAAATGAGACGTCTCCGTGGTTTCCCTCAACCTCCTTCTGGCCTCCTTATCTCTCCCCTCCCCCTCCCCCTCTCCTCCTGTGTTCAAAATTTCAGCGTTGCTATCTTGTCCTGATTGGAGCAGAACATGGTAGCATGCAGAGGCACTTCCGTCTTTACTAGACCATCACTGTGAGCTGGCATGGAGGAGGCCCAGTTCAACACCTACGCTCCATCTCCTAACAACATGAAGTACAATAAAAGCTTTAATTGGAAGTAAATAGCATTGTCTCGGGAGCTCGTGTAGCATCTTGAGATCCTTCCTTCCTTCCACTTATACTTTCTACAAAACCTCGTTCAGGGCAGATCAAACCTTTTCAATGTCTAACCTACTAGGAAGAAAATCCTACTGAATTCATTGTGATTTATTTTCAAGTAAACATATTTAGGGAGTTTTTTTTTTAAAGTAGGTCTAACGTAATACCTATCAAACTAAAGTGATGACCTGTGGGTTTACAGTGCAATCCAATGCATGCTTACTCGGAAATAAGTCCTATTGAATTCAGTGGGGCCAATTACCAGGTAAGTCTGTCTAAGGCCATAGCTAGACCTAAGGTTTATCCCTGGATCGGCCAGGGGTCAAACCTGTTCTTCTAGGTGACACACAGGGGATCCAGTGCTCAGGCAGGGGCGAACCCTGGATGATCCCAGGATAAACATTAGTCTAGCTGTGGCCTAACATTGCAGTCTCATGAAGGAATTTCAGTTTTGTTTCAACCAGCCAGACCAATGCAAACAAGACAGTTTGTGGAGTGAGATGAATAGGAGCATAATACATTTCAGGTAAGCTTATTTCTCAGCATGGGGAAAAAACACTTTACAGAATTACATGCAAAAGAAGAAGGAATTGGGGATATTAAATATTTCTAACAATGTGAATAAACTATAGCCTTCAAGTAATTATCCCAACACAACTTTACATTTATAATCCACTTACTTCTGCCTGGGAAGGAAGACGGTGATTTGATACCACAAGGTGGGTGGATTTGCGCCTACAGAATGAGAGAGGAAAACATTTTCAGGAAAGGTGAGGACTTTATTTTTGATATTCTTACTGTTCTGGTATAAAACTGCCCCCCTAAAAAAAGCTTTTAAATGTCAGGAGCAGACAGAAAGTCACCCACTTTGGTCACTGAATTTTGAGTTCTGTAATAAGACCATAAAGTTTCCAGTTTTTAAATATACACACATATGTACACACAGCAAAAACAAGCCCTATAATCCATCTGACCTTACCAGCATTTTTTTTTCTTGAACAAAAAGAGAATAAGAGAGAAACACAATTCTCATTGCCTCTTTGCTCTCTACACACAGGAAGGAGCCTCTGAAGTAAAGTGGCAGGCAGTACAGAGTAAGTTACTGTATATAGTGCATAGTAACAAGTATTGGGTTCCATCCAGACTTGGTCATACTTAGAGTGGACCCATAGAAATGAAACAGTTATAGTTAGCCATGACCTACGTCCCACTGATTTCAGTAGGTCTGCCCTAAGTCTGGATTCAACCCATTGTCAGAATCTGTTGTCATGAACTGTGCCATTTTGGCTTTATATAAACCACTCCACAAGCTATTAGATGTTGTAATGGCACATCAGTAGCTGTAGCACCATAAATGCTAATAAACAGGTTTACATAATAAATAGGCAAGAAAAGAATGAAAGGATAGTGTGGAATATTATGAGAGAAAGAGAGAACATGGGTATATGCACACCTAGTGTATATATTAATAACTACTTGCCTCCTGCCACTAACTCTACAGCAATGATATTTCCATTTCTGCAGTTCAATTTATTCCCAAAAAGGCCATCTCAAGCTTAAGATACTATGGGACATGACTCCTATAGTACTCCTTCGTTGTTTTTATTCCATTTGTTCCCTCCTGCCTGTAACTTTCATCTGTGTCTCTAGCCACTTAATTGGAAGTAAGTTGCAATGAAATTAATAGGACTTGATTCCAAGTACATACATTTAGGCTTGTGATGTAATTCTTTGTGTTTTCTACATTCACCTAGATATATTAGGTTTCCCATTAACCCTGTCGCTTTCTACCCCATTTTCCTGGTTTACTGAAATTCTGTAAGAGTCTTTGATCTATGGAATTCATCAGCATACCTAAAGGCTAATTGGGACCTAGGCATCCATAACAGACTGGTATAGAGCTGGAGTTGAGAGTTAATTTTTAATTGCAAGATGAAGAATTGTGGAATGGCCAATGTTTAACAAGCCCTCAATAGCAGTATTGTGAGGCATGACTTAGGGCCTTGGGTTTAAGTCATACTTTGGAGCTTGTTTCAACTCAGGCCTGCTAGTAAACTCAAGAACACAGCACATTCAAAATGCATTTTGGAACACCTACCATTATTATATAATCAACTTTAAGCCAAAAAGGACTGTAAATTGAAAATATGGCTCTTTCCTCTCCCCAGAATAGGTGATAGTAAGTAGGTAACATGATGGATAACTGATACTGGACCAGCTGCCTTGTTCACTCTGTAGACAGACGTTTCAGATGTGGTTTCAGATGTGGTGGGTTATCGGAAGCTACAGATCTGATCTTTGGTGCTGCATATATTAAAAGCTGACCACATACTAGATCCTCAAAGCTGCAAGGAAGCCAGACGAGCTGCAACAAGAGGATTCTTGTGGTCCTTTGATGTGTTGCTACCTAAACCTAATCAATATCTTCTGTTTTTTGCAAAACATATTTCCCCAAAAGTTTCCCAAATAATGTCAACAGCGCTTGTCTTCGAACTGGTTGAAAACAACATCTGAATTAAAGAAGCAGCCACTCCATTCATATCAATTTCCTTCAATGAAAAAACTTTGGTTCTTCATCAAGTTGATGATTTATGATAAAATCAATTAAATTAGGGTCACTTAAGGGCCTTGTGGTTTCCTCTTGGATTTCATCTGTCAACGCATCCAGCAGCTTTTTTTAATCAAGTTTAGCTGGAGGCTAGTAAGGAAGATGATTCTGGAGCTGAGGAAATTTAATGCAAAGCAATTTTCAGGGAAGGGAGGCACTCAGAGAGTAGGTCCCTTGCTCTCTTCCAATATGGCTTTACTTTGCCGCAGGAAATATTAAACATGGGGTGGTGTTTGTTTATTTTTTTTTAAAAAAAGTTTATATATAAAGGTGTACGTTTATAGCCGGTCTATGGTCCTAAGATCTAAACAGTTAACAGCACAATCCTGAATTCACTGTGGATGTGTATTATCCATTTGACAATTCCAGGTTTTTGTTGTTGTTGGAGAGCAAAGGTTGGACTGCAATCCGTGGTTCCCGAAGATCCAGCGATTATGCAGAAAGAAAGAAAGAAAGAAAGAAAGAAAGAAAGAAAGAAAGAAAGAAAGAAAGAAAGAAAGAAAGAAAGCCCTTGTTCCCCAACACAGAAGTAATCTTAGGCCAGGGGCAGTTTTAAGGAACAAGGGAAGAAGAGAGGAAGGAATCCTTTCTAAGAGTAAGGGAAATACGTTGCTGACTTCTATAGAATGTGGACGGAGAAAGAATCTAACAGTCCAACTCTATGCATATTTGTTAGGTAGCCCGATTACAAGCCTTGTTCTTTTGGGACGGGTTGCGATCTGGGACCTGGGAATAAGTCTCATTGAATTCAGTGGGACTTACTTCTGAGTAGACCTACACAGGATTGCACTGTCACTGTGCTAGATCCAGATTTAGTCATGAAATGAATGGGACTTCAGTTTGTCACAACCCATTGATCGCAACCCGTTGAGTTCTAATCTAAGCATGACTACATCTGGATCCAACCTGCTGTATGCTCAGCTGAGCTTGGGGGCAAGTGCGCATAGGATTGCAATCCCAAACCTACCATGAGCCCAAAATTAATGTACACTACTTTATGGGGGCGGGAGCAAACAAGCTGGTAAGGTGTCCCAGTATCTGAAAGAATAAATAGATCCCATACAAGAGTATTGCCCGCCAGCTTCGCCTTACGTTTCTTGTTCTGTAGAAAACAAACAGCCCTGTTGACTTCAGTCTCCGGTAAGCTGTTTGTTAACCACAACTCACAAACATAAAAGAAGGCAGTGTATGTGGGGCTGGGGGGGGGGGAGGAAGGGATACAGATTTGGTCTTCTAGGAAAAGACTGGTCGTGACAGCAGCCACCTCAAATAAACACAACTTTCTCAACACCATAAATCACATCCCTCTGTTTAACACCCTGCTTCCCCCGTTCCTTAAAGAAGCGTTTGTAGTTTTCCCTTTCAAACAGCCCAGAGGCGTTAAACCTTTAACAAATGTGGTCCGGGAGGAGCGGAGTGGTGTGTGTGTGTGTGTGTGTGTGTGTGTGTGTGTGTGTGTGTGTGTGTATAGAGATTATTGGTCCAAACATCCACTTTCGAAGAAGCAACCTGCCTTCCCTTTATTGTATTTGTACTGGACGCCCCCTATTCAACCATTATTAGGAGATAATTAATATTGCTTATTTAATAAATCACCAGTTCCAGCTTCTTCTGATCAAGCTACAGGATCAGGGCAGTTGTTTTTTCTCGGGGTGGGGGTGGGGGAGAGAGAGAAAGGCTGTGCTTAAAAGCTAGAATTCAGGCCGACCAATAGACGTCTTTTCAAGCGGTGTCATGGCTATTAATTAAATCTCAACGGCCCTGGAATTCCTACGTTAGGATCAGATGAAGTTGTATAGCGGTTTGGTTTTGGGGTTGTTGTTTTAAAGTTTTTTTTTTAAATTAAACCCGCTTACCTGCAGTAATTCTCAACGAATGGACTTCAGCAGAAGAGGCGAAGACGAGGCAAAAGGTTCAGAAGAACTCGAACCAAGCGAATTTAGAAGGAGGAGATGGAGAGAGAATGAATGACTGTAGCTCGGTAGATTTTGCTGCTAAGGTCTGTCTTGTGGCTTGGGGGGCGGCGGTTGGTTTCCACCGCAAGAATAATTTGATTTTTTTGATTGGGGTGGGGGCGCTTTGATTCCAACTTGACGGAAGGAAAAATACAGTACTTTCCGGGACACTAAGGGAAAGCAGAATTTCTGTCTGTAGCAAGTCGAGGATACAGAGGACTTTTTAAAGGGACAATCTCTCCCCACCACCACCCCAAGGAGGGGGAAATCTCAATCGTTCTAGGCAAGACTGTTTCTCTTTATAAAGTCTTTAAAATGTTGCAAGAAGGGGATCCTACTGACTGACAAGAGGTGGCAGATAGAGGGGGACCAAATGGATTCTCGTTTTAAGAGGCCAACAGGAATTGGCTGGTTCTCAACGTCAGGATACGAAATTGATTCCATATGTCTTTTCTTTTCTCCCCTTTCTTTCTTTCCTTTTTTTTTTTAAAGCAGCCTCTCTCACATTTAAAAAAAGTATCAAAGGAAAGAAAAAACTAATCGAGCTATTCTGTTATTATTGTTTAAAGAAATAAAATCTTGGAGAGAGTCAAATAAAATGTTGTTACTATTACCTTGTTTAAATAACAGATCTTTGCGTTTATGTTTAAACACGGAAAGGTAAGGCATTGAGAAAAGGTCATGGCACTTGGGAAAGACCTTCCATGACATTTTAACGTGGTCTTTTACAAAATCTGTATTCATTCATCCATCCTTTTCTCCGTCCTTATACTTTGTGAAAAGCATACTGCCTTCTGCCCTGGTTTAATTTCATCCATCCAACCATCTATTACATTTCCCTTAATATCTCCTCATTCTTATTCTAGGGGTTTTCCTCCAAATCCACTTCTCATGGGTAGACCAAGTTATATCTATGTGTAACCACTAACCCAGCTCCGCCCTCTTCCAAATCCTTATCTGTGTTCCCCCCCTTTTCGACTTTTCCATTACTTCTTCGTATCCTCTTTATTCTACATGTATTTTATCCAATGATGATCAAGTTCTTTCATTCTTGCACCCGGCATCTTGGAATTATTGGTTTGCATGGAAGTGTAGCCTTTGGGTGGTAGAGAGGCAGAAACAAAGGAATAAATTCACGTGGAATCTGGCGGCCGACCCCCCCCCCCTTCAACCCATGCTATCTACAGCTGCCTGCAGCTGGCGCTGGACCCTGTCTGGAAATCAAGCGCTCATGGACGCTGGGCTTTTAACAAAGAACTATCCTGGGGGTGGTGGTTAAGACTAGGTTGCTTGCGCCTATAGTTTTCCAATACAAGCGATTCCCACATTGCATCCATGTTTGGAACCCATCCGGTGTTAATAGGGTTGGAGTCCTTTTGATTAGTGAGTGGCTATATATCTCGCCTCTGATGCCTAAAAATAGGACTGTAACATAAGAGGTTGTGTTTTGTTTGTTTCTCTTAAACAAAACACGAAAAAAAAATCCTCTTTTATAAAGGCCAGTTTCTATGCTTAAGGACACCCCCACTTCCAGATCTAGATCTGTATGATTTAGCAGCCTGGTCCTAGAAATGTTTACTCAGAAGTAAGTCTCCTCTTCTTCAATGGGCTTTTCTTCCCAATACAGTGTGCTTAGGATTTCTGCTTTAGCGAGCATCTAAATTAGATAATACTAGTCAAACCTTAACATTCTGTTATTTGTTATTCCTAAACAAACAAAATAAGCCACAGGGTAATGAGAATAAAACATTGGTTCTAGTCGCTCAGCTGATCCTCCGAAGAAGAAAAAACCCAGCACTGGGCTGGGCTGCTCTCCTCTCCTTCCTTCCTTCCACTGTTTTTATTTTTTAAAATATATCTTATCCAAAGAGGACATATTGCAAAAACCTATTCCATATCTATGACATTTTTATCTCCTGTGTATTCGAAATTAAGATTTATTTCTCCACCTTTTAACCATTTAGCTCTCTGTGTGTTTTAAATCAACAAATTAATCAACGATTCCACAATTTTCAAGTATTATCCAAAAGTAAGTTACATTGATTTCTGTGTTTTATTTAATAAAGGCACCCCAGCCCGTGTGTGTGTGTAGATCTCCTGAACAAACTTCAGTTATTTAGCTCATTGAGGCTTGTGGAGGAGATCTTCTCACTGGATTTGGCACAGCATATCTGGAATTTGCTACTACATTCGCTATTCCCTGATACTTCAGCATCCCTTAATACTATGTAATGAGATCTGGAGCACACTAAACACATCCTCATATAAATACAACAATAAATACAATTATAATTGAATAATTATATTTATCATGAGAGCATTATATAAAGCAAAGCCATTTTGTTTCTCCCTGTCTACCAATATTGACCCCCCCTGCCCCCAGCACTTCTAAAATGTAAACTAAGGCTGAATTACTAAATACACTTACCTGAGCGTAAATCCCATTGAACTCAGTGCAGCTTAATTCTGAATAGCCATGTATAGGATTGCACTGTTAGTGTCTGATCTTAGGCATATTACTTGGAAATATGTCCCACAGAAACTAAAATGGAATTTATTTTCAACTGTTTCCCCCTCATTCATTACAGTGGAATTAGCACAGGAGAACTTCTGGCTGGGCCATGCCCAATGGATTTAGGAATGCACATAGCTGCTCTGTGTTACACTAGTATGAAATTCACTACATGGCAACAGGCTCTATTGAAGTGAATGGGTCTCACTTACAAGAAAAAGGTGCTTAGGTTCCAGGTGCCAAATCTACTACTTAGCATATATATATTTAGTAATTAAAGGTGCAATTCTATGCAGGTTTAGAAAGAAAGAACCCCTACAACTGCCAGCAGTCCTCAGCCAACATACCTGGGAATTGTAAGACTTTATTCTGTCTAAACATGCATAGGATTGTGCCCTTAATTGTGTAGCCCTACTATATGAATGTATTGAATGAGCATCTAAAATCTAAGGGCCAAGGTTGTTTCCTTGAGTTTAGATTTTAATTTTTTTTGTTTCGTGCCGTTTTGTTTGCCTTTAGGGAAACTGGTTTCCAGAACGGTAACTTCCTTAGGGCACAATCTATGCATGCTCAGACAGAAAAGAGGTCTGTAACTTCCAGCATTCAGTATAGGATTGGGCCTTTAATGCATTTTTGCAGGCTGATATGGCTCTTCCCTTTTTTATCTGACAACAACATTCACTGGTGGACCAAAATACCATGAGAGCTTCCTAGGAGAGCGGTCCTGCGTGAACTCATCCCCCACCTCCTCCTTTGTTTCTGCTTGTGCCTTTGGCACTGGAGAACTTGGTCTCTGCTTTCGCCTTGCTGTAGGCTTCATTCTTCTGTTATGTGGGCCAGTCTGTCAGGGACGCAGAAGTGGGCTGGTGCATTATGAGTCTCAAGGTTGGAATAGATGACCTTACGATGTATACATTTCCAAACACTTTTGATTTGATTCAACCGACCAAGACTGAAATGTACTAGAATAAGAACGTGTCACCTTAAAATGTTAAAAGTCTTTTAAATAATCACCTGGAATAAATCAATTAGTGGCACATGCTGCCAGAATCCTTGGAAATTGAACTCAAAGGAACCTTTCTTATTGTCTTGTTTGGGTTATGGATTCTAACTTTTAAAACACAAAGCAGTTCCCAGCTATTATAATGGCGTCACCACAGGTCTCAAACCCAATTTAGGCCAGACTTCTCAAATCTGCTGCCCTACAGAAGTATTAGACTACCAGTCCCATTATCCCCCCCGCCATCTGGCTAATCCAACAAATCTGGAAGTCACCAGACTAGGGTAAGATGATTTAGGCAGTGAATTCCAGAATTTCTCTTATTATTCCCCTTAGGTTGTCAAGCAATTAGACAAGCTGTTGTTGGATTACCTACTCTTAACCTTAAATTTTTTAAAAAAATTTTTTCCCAGCGAGCTCATTAAATTAAGGCGAAATCACCTACTGAAGTGAATAGGGAAAGAATGGAAGTTCACCAAAGTCCAAACCTGGGAATTCTGTGGGAGGGTATTTGTTTTACTCAGTGGAGGCTGGTGCCTCTGAGTTTGTTGGGGCTGTAAATCCATTTTGCATTTCAATCAGAACCAGCCAGGACTCTAAATGAGCTATCCAAGGTCTTGAACCTATTTTGGGAATAGGGTTTAAGCACCTTGGATAGTTTCTTTAGCATTCTGGCTGGTTTTGACTGCCACCCAGAATGGATTTACAGCTCCACCAAAATCAAAGTCACCAGCCTCCACTGCTTTTACTTATAGTTTTTATTCTACCCTTTCTTCAAGGAGTTCAGGGAGGCTTTCCCAACCCACCATCCATTTTATCCTCAGAACGACCCTGTGAGGTAGATTAGGCTGAGAGAAATTGACTGGCCCCAAGGTCACCCAGTTTACTTCAAGGGCTTTCCAATCACAGGCCCACACTGGATCTTTTGAGACACCCGTTTCTTTGTATAGGAGAAAAGTGAACTGGGAGGAGAAGGTGGTTATTTACATTGGGCTGGATCCAGACTTATTTATATTTCCCATAGACCCATTGAAATAAATCATGACTAACTTATTCCATTGATTTCAATGTGTACTTCTAAGTATTATTATGTCAGAATCCAGCCCATTTAATTTTGGTATTGCTGGGTTTATCAGGTGTGTTTGTCATGTTGTTTCACAGTTGGGAAAATTGGGAGAGGGCAGGTGTGATACCCCAACTCTCTCTCTCTAAGATACAGACTTAGTCATACTTAGAGTAGACTTATTGAAATCAGTGGGGCTTAAGTTAGCTGTTGCTAAGACTTTGCTTACAATGGGTCTACCCTAAGTATGACTAAGTCTGGAGTCAACCCTCTGAATTTAGGGAAACAAATGCATAAAAAAATAAGGAAAATAAAAAATACTGAATGAATCTGCAGTTGCTTTAATATGATGCACAATGCAGAGATCTCAAGCATGCTTACAGTGCAATCCTATGCTGGCCTATTCAGAAGTAAGCACTGTTGAGTTCATTGAGACTTGCTTCCAAGTAGGTATGTAGGGATTGCAGCATTACTTGAACAAACTGTTATTGATAACAATGAGACTTACTTCCAAATAAAATAGATTTAGAATTGTTTGATAGAATCCAGCAGGGAGTTCACCTGCATAGGATCAACTGGAATGAAAATGGAATACGGAGGCTGAAATCACACCAAGCAAACTATAATTTTCTCTTGAACCCCCTCCTTCTATTAGCATGGTTCTAACTTGGTTGTTATTTTAAAGCAAAATCCACAGGGAAGTTCTCATGCAAAACCAAGGCCATTCAACTGAAAGTCCCATTCATTTCAATAGTCCTTGTGCAGCCCCTTGGATTATGCCCCACAGCTTCCACTTTGGAAAAAGCATGTGTGAGGGGGAATGTAGGGGTGGGGACCCTATCATTCAAGTTTCCTATAAAGGTTTGTTAATTAATTTGAATTCTGATTTGATGGTGATGTGAAAAGAAACTTGTAACTAACCCTGAAAGGAACAAGCAATTTGGAAAAGTGCATGCCTGAAGAATGATCAATAAAGTACAGAATGTTTAAAACATTATTTATCTCATTTCTCCTTTTATCATCTGTAACAGTATTGCTAATTTTCTGAGGTATTGGAGCTCTACCCAGTTAATAAAGAAATATGCACAAAACACAAACGAAAATGTAATGATTCTACCCATTCTGTTATAGCTTGTTGAAAGGGGGAGGGGATACTCTGGCAGCAAAGTTATTATATTACTCCGATCGATGAATAAACCGATAATGAACACAAATGGGAAAATGTGTTATGATTTAATGAAGTTGGGTGGCCAGCAAATACAAAGATCTAGGGAAGGGGGATACTGACCTGGTGTGGTCTTCTATAGGGGCGGGGAGTAATGGAGGGGGTGTGAGGTCGATTCCCAAGGAAAATAATATCCGGAGGAAAGAATGATACAAAGGAAGAAAGGAAGGAAGGAAAGGGAAGGACACACACAGAGAGAAACCGTGTTGGAGACTGACCACTGGCAACCATGTTAACTACTTCTGCTATTGATACTGTTCTTGTCCTCATTATTCTCTTACATTGTTCTGTGCATTTTCTGCACTGTTCGCCCATTAAGTAATAACAAACACAGCTGTTTGGGTTTTCCATCCCTAACATTCCATCTTAAACAGTCTGGGCACAACGCAACTGGACATTCTTCTGCGCCAGTCCCATTGACATTAATAGGAGCTACGCGAGACCCCAAGAGGACTCATTGGACTGTGCCCCTTCACTTGGAAGCAAAGTCCATTGGGCTGGATCCAGGTTTAGTCAAACTGAAGTAGACCCATTGAAATTAAGAGGACTTAAGTTATTCATTGCTTTTAATGGGTCTTACTCGAACTATGACTACGGATCCAACCCATTGGAAATTAAAAGGAGTTCCTTATAAGAGAATGTTTTTAGGGGTCCGGGTGTGCTAAAGTCCTTCCTATTTCCTTCTCCTAAAAAGCCCTCTTTTGGTCCTCCCAGCCTCCAACCAACGCTGATCTTCCTCACAGATCCAGAGAACACTTCCTGCAAGGACCTGAGAGGAAGGGAGCAACACGGTTTGATCCGCATTGCCTCCCCGCAGCCTTCTCTCTGTCTAATCAACACACAAGTTCTTTCGGATATATCTGGATCCTCGGACCGGAGCTTTGATCTCACTCAAAGGCTCATCGGTCGGTCCGGTGCTCTGGCTCCCGTTTTACAGAATTCAAGAGCGCTTTCTCTGAAGCGAAGTGGAGGCTGGACTCAGTCTGGAAGTTCCCCCTACAGAATCCACAACGCGGAGGAATCCGGACCACAAAGTTAACAGAAGAGGTTATTCACACGCCCTCCCAGCACTGGACATTTTATTTTACGACATGTCGTTTCTAGGTAGATTGCCAGTGTGATCCTATACAAATCTACTCAGAAGTAAATATTGATGTCAATGGGGTTTACTTCCAGGTAAGTGGGTCTAGTATTGCAAGGGGAATATCTTTTTCTCTCCTCACTTCTTTCCCCTTTTCTTTCATTTTTCTCCTTTTTTTTCTCCCCTTCTTTCCTTCTCCTCCTCCTTCCTCCTCTTTGCATTTCTCTCGCAGATTCCTTCCTATCACATTTTCTTGGATGGATGGAAGGGATCTCTAGGTTAAAAGCTCATGGAAGGAAGAAACGGTGGAAGGAAAGAAATAAAGGAGAGAGAGAGAGAGAGAGAGAGAGAGAGAGAGAGAGAGAGAGAGAGAGAGAGACGACCAAATAAAGCGGGACATTCTTGGCTTTCCCTGGGCTCTTTGATCCTCCCTGTCGCCATTCATATTTAATGAAAGTCACCGTGTTGGTCTAATTGCACTACATAAAGGTTTACACTAGCAGACAGAGTAAAATAGCACCACTCGGGGCGGTGTTAAAACTCTGCTGGCGAGCAAAGGAGACAAGGGCTCACTGAATCCTCAGCTGCGTATCCTGTGCGAGCCCTTTTCATCTTCTCCGCCTGTCGTCTGCCAGCTCTGCTCGCTTCCTGCGTCTTGTGAGTTGTTGTGATATTATTTGTAATTGAAAAACTCCGCCCAGTCTGACTTTCCCCTTCGCCGTTTTACCTGTTCTTGGGCTGGTCACTTTCTCGATTCTGCTGGCAACCTGAGAAAGGTAATGGAATGGGACTGCCACTTTCTAGCCTGGGCTGGACATTTCTCACGCCAATGCCCTTTTGCATTTTAAAGAGGGCAACCTTAGCCGCCCCGAGCCCCTGTCCTTTACAGGGAATCGCTAACCTCCGACGCCTTTCCGTTCTAAACCAGCTGCCAAAGGCTGTTCTGTCCGGTTATTTCAAGGACTGCACCATCCAGTCTAGTGCCGATTTTTGCAATCCCTGGTTCCTCCTAACTTCCCCACCCTCAAACGCCTTAACAGTTGAGCTTTAGATTGCCCCAAAGCAAACGAAACAAAAACCAGGATCAAACTAAGCAAGCACAAAAGCCTCAGTAAATCAGGCCCACAAATACATGTAACAGTGTGATCCTGTGTACATCTATATGGGAGTAAGTCCTACTCAGGTCTTATTCCCAGGTAAGAGTGCATAGGACTGTAGCCTCAGTCAACTTCACAATTATCACTGCCATTCATTTCTCTTAAACGCTGAACTTCAAGGAAACGTTCTTTGAAATACAAAGTTACTAAATGTCTCTCAGAGGAAATCTGTCTGCCTACCCATCCATCCAAACATCCACCAAAGTTCTACTTTCCTAAGCCAAACTATAGAATCTCTATCCCAGACATAACATCTATAATTACGGAAATCCATCCTTGTTATGGTACCCATCACAGGAGTTTTGCTGTCTGTAATATCACCCCATCTCCAAAGCAAAAGGAAACCAAATGTACATGCCAATATTATATATCTATATCTATTTATCTATATATCTTGTTTCGAGCAAGTACATTATTTGCAGACCGCTGGCAGGGGTGGAGGGGAGGCCCCCAAACACGAAGTTCCTGCTGGGTGTTCTATTGTTCTGTCCTCGCTGGATATCTACCACAGGTTTAGAAAGTGACGTCTATTGTTCTACCCTAGCCTCAAACGAAGAACTTAAACAAAATACAAACACACACGCGGGCACACAGGGCTCCTTTCAGTCAACGCAAACTAGGTGCAAATTAGGTGCAAATCTTAGAACAGGTCTGACAGAGGCAAATTTAGCATTTTAGCCAGTTCTCTATTGTCCTTCCATAAAGAGTTGTTCGTTTTGGGTCCTATAAGCCTTTTATTTGGATTTCCTAGAGGAGTTTCTGAAACTGCATTGGGCACAATCCACCAGGAAGTTCTCTGCTGTTGAAATTACTGCGAGCTGGCAAGGGCGCAGGTAGGAAAATCTCTCGGTGGATTGTGCCCCTAATCTTTGCACAGACAGGAGAATTTCAGCACAGCAGCTAGACACCTACTCAAGAGATGCCCACATTTCATGCTACTGTTGCTTTTTTAAAGGTTGGTAAAGAGAATTTCCGGCTCTCCAAGATTTCTAGCCGCTACTTTGGTGCGATGTTTTCACGATTGCTGGATTGCTCAAAATTTATACAAATCTCTCCTTAATTGGTAATCACAGATGCTTTAATTTAAGACCCCCAGCTATACGGTTTTCACATTAGGTTTTGATCTATTACAGTAAATCGTCTGAAATAATCAACTCTAGGGAGAAAGAGAGAGAGAGAGGGAGAGAGGGAGAAAAGGAGAGAGGGAGAGAGGGAGGGAGAGAGTTCTGAAAGATCACACATCATTTTCGTTTGAGAAATGATTTATCTCGGACGGTGCCATAAACAACACAACTCTCTCTCCCAAAGACACACATACATACAATGGGAAAAGGTCTGTTGCTGCTGCTGCTGCTGCTGCTGCTGACATGTTTATTGTAATAAATCAAGGGGGAGAGAGAAAGGAGAGAATATATATATATATATATATATATATATATATATATATATACACACACACACACACACACACACACACACACATATACACAATATATATATATATATATATATATATATATATATATGATGGGTATAAATATACACACCACCACGAGGTGAAGAGAAATGGGAGAAATGAAGATGGCTATTTGTCACATTTTACGACAATAACATTAATAACAAACAATAAATTTACATGGACATACAGACTGGGAGGCAAGACGGGATCTCCCGCTACTTACAATAAGTCCAGCCCTCGGCGTGGTTTCTTGCTTCCTGAGAAATGTTTTATTGCAGCCCTCTCTCTCTCACACTCTCTCTTTCTCTCACACACATACTCTCTCTCACACACACTCCTTCCTTCTCTCTCTCTCTCTCTCTCTCTCTCTCTCTCTCTTCCCCCCAACCTTTGGCATAGGCTTATGAGTGTGTGTGTGTGTGTGTGTGTGTGCATGAAAGATATATATACACACACACACACACACATACACACATACAGAGGGAGAGAGAGAGTTTTTTTTAAAGGACAGTTGAATTTCACGTCAGACACAAGGAGTCCATGTCTGTGATTTTCCTGACGAATACATATCTATTCTGCAACCTCTGCATTAATTATTTAATGAATCACGTGACTTGGGAAGGGGGGTAGGGGGTTCTCTTTCCTATCCACAGAGAGGGCCATTGTGACCTTCCACTGGAACGTTGGAACTGTGTGTGTCTACACACACACACACACACACACACACGTGTATGTTACACACACAGAGAGAGGTACATTAATCTTACACAAATCTTTCTGAGTGCTTCCTTATTACACATACTACAAAGCAATATATCCATACGTTTAAGCAGAAGGGGGAAATGTACATCCAGATACTTTTTGTTAACAGCTCAGTAAAAGCTGGTGGCTCCTAGTTCAGTAGGGCAGTGAATCTGCTGTGTATTTCAGTCAGAATCAGTCAAAACTCTGAAGGAGCTATCCAAGGTTCTGAAGCTATTTTGGAGATAGGGTTCAACACTTTGGACAGCTCCTTTAGAGCTCTAACTGGTTCTGACCAAAAAGCACAGTGGATTCACTGCCCCCACTGAAATAGGAGCCACCAGCCTCCATTTTAACTACTATCAGGGTAGCTGAGTTTCTTTAGCTCAAATTACCTACAGAGATTACAAACATTTTCTTCTTGGAACTTCCCACCTGATCCTCAATTTCCTTTTCTATGTCTTGTCTTGCTTATCTTCCGTATGATCTTTATTTATTTTCAGCTTCTTTCTTATCCCTCACCATTTCCCTCTCCTTATCCCTCAAGTCTACAACGTTCCCTCCTATTTTCTCAATCATCTATGGAACTAAGAGTAACAGCTGCGATACTATACAAGTCTACTCAGAAGTAAGTCCCATTGAATTCAGTGGGGCTTACTCGCAGGTAAGTGAGTATAGGACTGTAAGCTAAGTATGCTAAGCAGGACTTGGGACTTGAAAAAGTATTGGCTAGATTTACAGCAGAGTCAATTAAATGGAATAATAATAATAATAATAATAATAATAATAATAATAATAATAATAAGAAGAAGAAGAAGAAGAAGAAGAAGAAGAAGAAGAAGAAGAAGAAGAAGTTGTTTTAGGTTCTGAGATGAGCACCCACGCTGCTTGGAAATATGTAAATTAATGGTTCAACAGAGGCGCGTCTTTTACTTTGAAGACGCTATGCAAGGAACGAGCTGCAAGCCACAAGACAATGTAAAACCTTCTCACATGTGCTGGTGCAAACATATTGAAACAATCCTGTTATATGTAACAGTGGAAAATAAAAGGAAGGACAGTTTAGTCGTGAATCTCAGTGTGTGATTACGATTATTGTTGAAAACAGTGTCCCCACGTTCTTATTTTTCAGGTGATAAAGGAACACTGGCATCCCTTCTCCAAACAATAGAACTGATAAAGGGCCTGGGAGGCAGCGGCTTACATAGACAGTAAAATCAAATCAGACAATGGCGTGGTGGGATGGATAAAAGAGGTTGCGCTTGGAACTGAAGAAAGAGGAAGTGTGCGTGCCTGATGCACATACTGATGGTAGTTTGACAACTGCGCTCTCTCTCTCTCTCTCTCTCTCTCTCTCTCTCTCTCTCTCTCTCTCTCTCTCTCTCTTTCTCTTTCTCTCTCTCTCTCTCTCTCTCTCTCTCTCTCCCCCTTCTGTTTATAAACGCTTTAGACCAATGTAAACCTCACAATACTTCTCTGAAGAAGAAAAGCATTTAAAACAGGAATTAATAATAAATCAACAAAACCTAATTCCAGATTCCTGAGGGCTGTGGAACAAAAGGATCAGGGAGGGTTGGTTGGTTGATATAGAAAGGCACATCAAACGGGTTATATTGAAGCAACCTTTTTCTTTACAAAGACTCTAAGATTTGTGTTGGTTTGGGGTTTGGGTTTTATTTTAAAAGATCATACTCCTGATGTAGAATTTTCGGCAGAGTTAATCTTGTTATCCCGAAAAACCTAGTCACCGTACTCGGAGATGGAAGTATAACAGAAAAAAGTGGCTCAATCTTCACAAAATTTTGCTTATAAATAAGGTTGTGACCTCACTTCATTAGAAGCAAGTTCCAGGGAAATCTACCGGGACAAGTTTGACAAGCAAAATAAAAATAAAATCAAAATGTGTTGACTTGATCAGGATGCAAGCCGCACTGACGTTTGCTGAAAACATACCTCTAAGAAAGTCTCACTGGTTTTAATCAAACCCAAGCAAATCCCATTGGTTTCCCGTTGCATCCCATCCTAAGTACTTTGCTGCGTGAAAGGAAGTCCCATTGCAATCAATGGGACTGGCTTCCAGAGAAAGTGTTGGGGACCGAGGCGGTAATGATTCGGTGTCAACAAGGAGGTAACAAAGAACAAAAGGAAAACTGGGTGCAAGGCTTCGTTGCAGGCAGTAGAGAGGTTGCATAAGAAAATGCTCCCCACCACCACCGGCCCTCGGAACTCAACTGACTGATTAAAAAATACGGTTGTGGGGGGAACGAAATCCCCCCCCGAATAAAATTTCGGGTTTTCAAGCTTCCTGGTTTGCTTAACGGCATTTGATAAATAGACAAACAGATAGACAGACAGACCTATAAAAATAAGTCTGACTTGGAGAGAAAAAAGATCAGGAAAAAAGAAAGAATGAAAAAGAAAACATGTCTATAATCCTTGGGTTGCAAAGGAAACAAAAATCCGCCTGCGTCTCCCCCTCCTCGCTCGCTCTTTAAAAAAGAGCAACTTTGATTTAAAAAGATGTTTCTGTCTTCTATAGTTCAAAGGAAAGGAAGCGCCTCGCCTTGCCCTGGTAGGTGCGAGAAACCGAGAGGGTTTTTCTCTCTCAAGATAAAATGAACGTTTATATAGTGGGAAAGGCAGATTGATTTACGAATTTAAACACGCCGGTTTTATTGGGGATCATAAATCTGTCAGGGGGCTACCGATCAAACTGAGAACGCTCCCAAACTGCGCTTCACGGCCAGCCAACCTCCCCGCCTCTTTCTCTGTCGCTGAAAGGGACGTTTGCAAAGGAAAAGCCAGCGGGACTTGAAACATAGATGTGGGGGAGAGGAGAGTGTGTGTGTGTGTGTGTGTGTGTGTGTGTGTGTGTGTGTGTGTGTGTGTGTGGTTTGTGGGGGTAGGTTTGGGGCAAATGTCTCTAACAATAAAGACACAAGGAGAAAGAGAAAGAGGAAATTTACATACACATACTAATAGTAAAAGCAATAATATATAGAAAAAGCACAGGCTTCCCCAATCAGGTCCCCTCCAGACTACAGTGCCCATCATCCCCAGCCAGCATGGATGATGGGACTTGTAGGCACCGAGTTAGGGAAGGTTGAACTTACACTAAGTAGAAGGAGGAAGAAAATAGCATCTTAGAGCATGTACAAACAGCCTCATCCCCAACAGCCTCATCCAAGCAAGGCCTCAAATGCTTGTGACTAGAGCCCCCCCCCCTCCCCGCCCTCGTAGATTCAGGGCACAGAGCAGGCACAGACCCTTGCACACCACACAATTGCAGATGGTGTTTTCACACATGCATTGCTGTGTGCCTTTCTCTGTATGAAAGGCAAACATATATTGTGCTTGGACAAAGAAGGTGATCCGCAGGGGAGGGAGAGAGAGAGGAAAACAAAAATACAAAGTATACAATGGTCTATCTTTCATTGCTCATCTTCCCCTTCCATGTTTTTCCTTATGCATGCAGTTGTCAAACAGCCATGGCTGTTCCTTTTACCTTCGTGTAACTTAAAATAAATAAATAAATAAATAAATAAATAAATAAATAAATAAATAAATAAATAAATAAATTGTGGGTGGTGGCAGTGAGGGAAATCTCTTTTCACCCTACTTCATTTTGATCGCCACCTAATTTAGAAACTAAAGTACCTTTTGGGGACGTTGGTGTGTGTGTGTGTGTGTGTCCATGTGTGTGTGTCCGACAAAAGCTCTCCCTTTTGATGAGCTGAGCCAGCCCAATCCACGAGCTACTTAAGCCTGACCATGTGGATTGAAACCAAATTAGCACTGTGGCCTTCACGTTAAATCTTATCTAAATGCCACCAGCTCAACTGATTTGGTGATGCCGAAGAAAAGTTCTATCATCCATAAGGGATTCAATTTATGGCCTATTTTGTGGTTCACATCAAATCCCCACATTGATTTGAATCATTGTGGGCTTCACCCAAGCTTGTATCAGTCGGTATGCAGGTGGAAAGGGTATAAATACATCTAACGACATATTTACAATAGAACATATTTTTTGTAAACCGCCCAGAGAGCTTCGGCTATGAGGCGGTATATAAATTTAATAAATAATAATAAATAAATAAGGAAAAAGCCCTTCCTTGGCTCTTAGTTTCCTTTGGTTGGAAAGCCAGGTTGGACCCTAAGTCGCTGAAAGAAACGTCATCAAAAGACTGCCTTGTGAAGGCATTTGAAGGTCCTGAATGGCCCACAATGTATGATGATATGTAAGATCTCTTTTAAAAACACACCATTAAGCACGATGTGCTAAATAACAAAACAAGAATAACCTTGAAATTTCACATCGAGAGAGAAAAAAGAAACAAATAAACAAAGAAAGAAACCTAATAACCAGAGAAAGACAAAAGACAGGCAAGGCAGCCATTTTAAACGGATAAAGATGCTGTCCTCCAGCTGATGCTAAGCAATAAACTTGTTTAACAAGAAACCCATCATCAATGCCTTTTTCAATGAGGATTGCTTATCCTTGGAGCTTTTGAACTTATCACAGACAGGGGATTGCTAACTCCGGTAAGACATTTGGGGCTATTCAATAAAAGGTAGGGGAGAATCAGAGAAGAGGGTGCAAATATAATGCGTAAGACGAAAGAAGGGGGATATATTTCACGCCCCTTCCCTCACGGCCCAAACGCACACTTTCTTCTCAAGCAAACTTAGGTGTCCTCTGAGTCAACCAACTTGGCAGCAATTTCTCAAACTTAAGTTGAATACAACACAATCAGACCCTGCCCAGCATTCTTCCAGGAAAGAAGAAAACCCCAAACGGAAAAGGGATGTCTAAACCATCCCCGCCACCACGACCACCACCATTATTATTACTACTCCTACCACCACCACCTCTGCTGCTACTAATGTTAATGGCAAAAAAAGACCCATGGTACTTTGTGACACAAGAATTGCACGTATGAAAAACGAATTCCGAGTAGACCAAAGAACAATGATTGTCCATTAAATCCATCCACTTGCCTACTTTTTACATACTTCCCATTCATTTCAAGGGGGGGGGGCGGTTTGCACGCAGGAGAACTTCCCACTGGATTGTGCCTTAAATAAGCTAGGTAGGAAACAACAACAAAGCCATACCAAAAGAAACCTCAAACAAGATAATTAGACTGGAGGAGACATAATCAAGGGGAGTTCAGGCACACACAAAGATATCGACTCTGGGTTTAGGAGGGTGTGTGGTTTTCATGTTTTGCCCAGGTTTTCACGTTTGCCTCCAGAGTTTGCTTTAGCCCGCCCCTGTTTCTGTGTGAGCAATGTTGGAAAGCACAATGTCCAGTCTCGAAAAGGTCAAGGGGTTTTGAGGGGTCATTCTGTAGTTGCAATACCAGGCTAATCGCTTAGAAAACGTGTCCCTTGGATGAACTCGATGCTCACTCCGCACTTCGGCAGGGTCAAATTTTAACTCCATTTTCGTTTAATATAACCCTTCCCCACCCTGAAATGCAGATAGATAGATAGATAGATAGATGATAATACGTCACTCACACCTCTGTTGGCGAACCTTCGAAAATCCACACACCAACAAGAGAGAGATGAAAGTTACCAGAAATGCTCTAACCACACCTCCTTTTCTTTAATCTGCAGTTATTAAATTCACATTGGCCTGATATTATCCCTTGGGATAAGAGTTTTAGAATAACAGCGTAGGGAGCTTCCAGCTGTTTAGAACCCATGCAGAAATAAAGACAGGAACATCCTTTCAGACCAACCACCCACTTAATTCCAGCACCCCATCTTTTATCCCCCCTCATCCTCCTAATGTTAAGATAACAGAATTCTTACTTAGACAACTCAACTATATATAAATTGCATTTAAAATAGCAAACAAAATTCTGGTTCATTTAAAACACCTCTTTCTTTCTTTCTTTCTTTCTTTCTTTCTTTCTTTCTTTCTTTCTTTCCCTTTATAACTCTGGTGAAGATAACAATGGTGCCTCAACAGAAACCCATCTAAGACTGCAATTCTACCAACACTTACTTGGCAGTAAGACCATTAAATCATTGGGATCTAACTTCCAGTAAACATGCTGCATAGAACCGGGCTTCACGGGACACGATTTTAAGAGCACAAGACATTTGATGTAGACCCCGCCCCTCCATTCTTAAAAGCAAAGCAATATACAATTTCAAAAGAACAAGCCAAGCCTTTAAAAATGTTTTACCTTTTTCTTTTTAGCATCCCACGATTTTTCTCCAGACGCTGAAAGGTGATGTTCATGTTTGGAGCAAATTCTTCCATTGTTTTTTTTTAAAAAAGAAAGTGTTCAACTTTTTGAGTACTTGGTTGTGAATATATATATATATATATATATATATATATATATATATATATATATATATCACACAGAGAGACTCTCTCCTTGAAGATATCTTGAAAGATTCACGGCTCCCGTACTCTTTTTTTCCCAACAGAAGGTCTGCGGAGGTTTGCTGTTGAATAACAATAGGAAAAGGATAAGTATTTGAAGAAAAGAAATGATTAATGATTTTTTCGGTATAATTCTCACATTTTTCTCAGCTTCTGTCTGCTTTCAATGCTTGTGAACTTTTAAGGTCTATAGAAGTCTCCACCCTAATTTCTATTCACACTCTTCAGCTTTTATTTGGGTCTATAGAAGCTACATTCTTACCAGCATAATCTTTTAAAGTTTTGTTTGGCATATATAAGAGAGGGGATGCCTTGGTGTAAACTTGAAAAGCTTGAGGAACTCTCCTCTATGATCACTGAAATCAATGAAGGTTTAGCCAGTGTGGTCAGGCTACTGCCCAGCCTTTGCAAAATTCAAATTTTCTCTGTAAAAAACATTTATCCTCCCTCCAGCTTTGCTCTTAATGGGAGATATAAACACTGCTACACCCTCCTTCATTTACTCACATGCCTCCCTCAAGCTCTCGCAGTCACTATTTACTATTGCTATTACTACAAAATACCACGCAGTTTAATGCAGAGGTTTCCTTCAGTATTGGCCCACTAAGGGTTGTGGGGCAAATTTGAAAGAGAAATCAAACATGAGAAAGAGCAAATTAATGTTACACATCTTATGTGCTGTGCTGCATGCAAGGCCACCACGTTTTTCTTGAAAGTAAATCCCATCCATATCCATTTACTTCCAAGAGAGTATTCATGGGACTGTAGTACCCATGCCTTTGATTTGTTCTATGGTAGTCCTGTGAAAAGGCCATGGCTTAAGTGGAGATTGGATTTTTCCAGTGTTTTCCTATCCACAAGCCACTTGCTTGTGGATTCTCCTGACCTTAAGCTATCTCTATCTCTCTATCTATCTATCTATCTATCTATCTATCTATCTATCTATCTATCTTTAGAGGAGACTATATACACACACACACTTTGGGCTGGATCTAGGCTTAGTTATGCTTAGAGTAGACCCAATGAAATCAATGAAATCTCAATTAGTCATGACTAACTTAATTTTAATTGATTTCAGAGGGTCTGCTTTAAGCATAACTAACTCTGGATCTAACCCATTAAAATTAAGTTCAAAGTCAAAATGGTGGCTTGGACCCTGCATGTTATGCCTGTAGGGTTATATGGTTTGATAGTACAATAAAGCAGTACAATAACACAGGGTTTGTATAATAGATAGAAGCTAGTTTAAGTGAAGGTTACTGGAATATCTAACCCCTATGTGAAAATTACTTTCTCTGAGGCACTAAGTGCAGAACTCAGAGGGATTTTTCCCCTGCACACAAAATCAATTAAAATGAATGTGACCTCCATTTCTATAGAGTTGGTGCAGGAGAATGTCCTGCTGGATTCTACCCTCATCCAGCAACCATGTTAGGGAGAGGGGATTTTTTTAAAGGACAAAATTATGATTTTCTTTGTATGGTTCCCCACCCCATTCCACCACCCCACATATATAATTTGTAACTTAGAACTGGAATGCTATTTCGTCCTAAACAGTATTTTCGATACTTTGTATGAGAAAGAAAATGAAAATTAATACAAGAGCTATGGAGCACAAAAGAAGTCATTTGTCTTCTTGATTATCTATTTGCTTGTCAGAGTTTGAGCTATTGCAGCGGCTGGCTCCTTTGTAATATAAAAATACACAGAAAACCTGCAAACACCGAGAAACATCTGTGCAAAAATTATGGTCATTAAATGCATTAAATACCTTGAAGAAGGTAGCTTTTCTTGTGGGTGGAGGGAGAAAGAAAGAAAGAAAGAAAAAGAAAGAAACATCTCTTGGTGAACACACTGGTGCTTTATAGTCTCAATATCAGGTAGAAATTTAACGACCAAACTACTATCTTAGCTTTTGCACCAGTTTGGAAAGCAAAATGTAACCACATTAATGCATGCTTAGAGGAAATAAATCATCCCTTATAAGGCTTAGCTGTAGTTAAGGAGGATATACCCTATGGTCAAACATCTTTTGTTTCCATTAGGGGAGTGTAGGCTTGGATATTGACAACAATAAAAATCTGGTCGAATCTAAAAGGGGCCTGCAAGCCATCAGAACAAAGGAACAGTGTCGCTACTATTGCTCCTAACAGATATTCTGAAAAACACAGACAGCCATATTCACAATAAATGTTTTATTTCGGATTTCTCTCCCCACCCCAACCCCGTCATAGTTTACTATGTACATGTTCGTATAGATATCACACAAAACAACAAGAGGTAATTATACAGAACTATAAGAGGAGCGTATTCTCTCCCCCTCCCCAAAGTTCTCTGGAATCACACAATTTCGGAATGTCATAATACAGGAGAGAGGGTGGCGGTGGTGGAGGGTATATTTCTTCCCTCACCCTCACTTCCCAGGGGAATTCCCTGAATATCCATCTTTATGCACACATTCAGTTCAAAACTGGGAGTGAAGACAGCGGAGGAGCCTCCTTATTTACAAAGGACCCCTCCCCTTTTAATGGCCACAGGAACCCAGATGGCCTTACGTTATAATCAACTTTATAGACTGAAATGTACAGCCCTTCCATGCTTTCCAGGTCTTCCAGGTTAGGCAATTAGCCTGAAGTACTTTCCTTTAAAAATAATAATAATAATAATGAATTGTGTTGGTTGCTCGTCTTTTTTCTTTGTTATGTCCCCCCGAATTTGCCCCCCCCACTTGGAATATTACACTATTCACCATCCAAGAAGTCCTTAGAGGGCTTGGAGAATTTTTATTTTCCCTTCCCAATCGCTTCTGCCACCTATAGCTGTGTCAAACAGATGCCAGCACCGTTCTGTAGCCTTAGGGATGCGTCTGGCTTCAAACTGGTTTTTGTTTTTGGTAGAGAGTGGAAGAACTGGGCGGAGAAAAGAGGGGAATGAGAGAGAGAGAGAGAGAGAGGAAGAGAGAGAGGGGGGAGGAAAGGAGAGGAGAGGAGAGGGGGGGAGAGAGAGAGAGACAGAGAGAGAGAAGGAGAGAGAGACAGAGAAAGAAAGAGACACAGAGAGAGAGAGAGAGAGAGAGAGAGAGAGAGAGAGAGAGAGAGAGAGAGAGAAGGAGGAAAGGAATGGAGAGGTGGGGAGAGGGGGAGAGAGTCCAGTTCTCCTTAGGTGAAACCGGGCCTCATTTATTAAAGACGACTCTGGCTGTCGAGCTAATGGCTGGCATAAGGTCCTTCGTTTGTACGCGAGAGTAAACATGACAAATGGGCCCGAGTTTGGCTTGATTAAGGATGAAAAACGGATCCATCTTAGCCAAATCTGAAAACTCCTATCTCCTATAGAACAGAGAAGCTACCCCCAAACACAACCCTGCTTTCCGGCCCACAGCGGAATATTCCCCCCCTCCCCACTCATTCTCCTTTGTTTCCTCTCCCCTCATATAAATAGTGTTCCCACCCACCCACTCTCCCCCTTCCTCCCGCCAAAGCCCCCGTGTTTCTTCCTCCGGGAACAGTAAAACCACGACGCGTTCTTCCCTTTCATACATCAGTTCTTAGCACATACATTCGCAGGCACGCGCACGCGCACGCACCTCCCCCCCCCCAAACACACAGAGAGACCACGCTCAAAGGACGGTTATAGATTGGTGGTGGGGTTAGGGGTTGGTCCATTGGTTCGGTCCTGCTGGGGACCTCCTCCTCCTCCTCCTCCTCCTCCACCCCCACCCCCACCCCCGCCTTGCACCGGCAAGTTGGCAGCAGAATTAGACCGGATCTTGGTATTGGGCAACTTGTGGTCCTTTTTCCATTTCATTCTCCTGTTTTGAAACCATATCTTGATCTGGCGCTCCGACAGGCAAAGGGAGTGGGCAATTTCCACCCTTCGCCTCCGGGTGAGGTAGCGATTGTAGTGGAATTCTTTCTCCAGCTCCAGCACTTGCTGGCGGGTATAGGCTGTCCTGGAACGTTTCGGCTCTCCTCCCGTATAGTTGGGGTTGACTGAAGAAGGAAATACAAAAGAAGGAGGGGGAGATGTGAGAGCAAGACATAGGGTGGGGGAGGAGAGTTGGAAACGTTACTCTTCCCCCTCCCCTTATGAAACAACAACACTGGAAGAAACCCAAGGAAACTGTGACAGTCAATTGCAAAATAAATCCCAACTCCCCCTCCCCCCGCCCTCCGCAACGCTCTCCCAGTCCGGATACTTACTTCATACTCGGAAGTAAGTCCCGCTGCGTCTAACGGTACTTACTCCGATGTAAATATGCGACGGGTTGCAGCCCAACGCTCCAATATCTATTCACAGAGTAGGGAGTAAATCCCATTGCGCTTAGCGGGGCTTACGTCTGAGTAACCATGCATGGGACTGGACTGCCCGAATGCAACCATTCATCGGGTTGGATCTAGACCAAGGATCAGGACAGGTTGAAGAACTTAAAGCGTTATACATGTTCATCCTGATCCCGTTCACTTGCATATCTGCCCGACTCTTTCCTGTTTTTTCATCCTGGGCATTTTTTACCGGGGGTTTCCCAACACCTCACATATCGTTTAGCCTTCCTGTCTACTCTCGGGCTTCTCTGTCAGGCCTTGCACAGCCCTAAAACGTGAAGTCCATTCAAAGCCCAACGACATATTCTTGGCCCAAAAGGTCGCTGAAGTCTCCAAAGCACTAAAACAGCTGCGCTTAAAAGTCAGCCTAGAGTAATTCCACGGATGTAATTGCACTTACTTCAGAGGTTAGTGGAATTGGGGAATCACAGAGTTAGCCGAGAAAGGAAGAGAGCCACAGTGAGCAGGGGTGTGTGTGGAATGCATGAATTAAGCTATGAACCCCAGTTTCACAGAACAGCTCGTACTCCAGCTTTTGAAACACTTAAATGTTACTAGTTTAGGGGGAAATACAAAGGGGAAGGGAGGGAAGGTGGTCTCAGTGCATATATGTGTCTCAAATCCCTAACAGTACCCCAGAACGTTAGGTGTGAAATAGACCTACAACCCGATCTATACTACAGTTAAAAAGAAGTGCTTGTTAAATCAGCCCAAATAAGTCGAAATCCCTGGCGCTAAACAGGCATAGATTCAAACACTCTGACTTAAGTGCCTTGTGGATCGAGCTGGTGAGTTCGCACACGTGTACCGAAGACTTGACTGTGCACCCCCTAAAGTTCTATAAAGTTTTTTGCCCCACATGTAAGGACAAACCCCTCAATCCTAAACACCCTCCTACATAATGTGGTCTGAAGGGACGACTTGAAAGAAAAGAAAAGAAAAACTCGAAGAAAAACAAACGAGAAGTTTCCTTGAACTCACTACTTCCACCTAAATTAAGCCAAAATTGACAAGGAAAAGAAATTATCCCATACCTCCTTAAAACTTTTCTTGATGAACGTTCTCAAGTGGAAGGAAGGAAGGAAGGAAGGAAGAAAAAAGGAAGAAAGGAAGGAAGGGAGAAAGGAAGAAAGAAAAAGAAAGAAACTGGAGGAGGATGTTAACAGGGACTTCAAAGGCAGTTGGCCAAGAAGAGCAATAAAAATTTATGGAGGATGTAATTATAGCGCTCTGCAAACAGGGAGACCATAAATCTCCAAAGGGAATGGTTCTTTTACAACGGGGGCAATAAGCTTTTTTTTTCTTCCTCCCAACAAGACTTTGAGGTGCAGGTTAGTATAAAGAGAACGGCACTTTAAGGTTCACTTACCCGTGCTAACATGAACCTTCTTCATCCAAGGATAAACTACCGGTTCTTTGCAAGAGGTCGGGCTTTGGTTGAGAGACTTTTGGCTACAGGAGGGCGGTGGGCTTGGCGTGATGGATTCGCAAGTGTGGTTTGGTTCGGAGAGGTGGTTTTGAAGTCCAGCTGGAGCATGGACATGCCGGCTCCTGGGAGATAGGACCGATGCTTGGTGCCCAGAGCCCTGACATGGAGCATAGGATGGTTGGTTACAGGCGGACCGCGCTGGGTACAACGGCTCGTGTTGGAAAGAGTTCTCCTCTCGCCTCTGGCCGCTGAAATATTCCGGAGAATGACTGGGAAGGTAATCGTGCTGGGAATATTCTTCGCATGGTGGGAATTTGGGGTCCACATAGTTGGAGTTGATCAAGAAAGAACTCATGGCCATTAATTTTGGGATTGCAAAGGGCGCGCGCGCGCCAGCACGCACACTCTCTTTCACTCACACACACGCACGCACGCACACCCCAAAAATATACTAAAATTTATTCCTATTTCTTTCGCCCCCCCTCCCCTTCCCCCTTCGCCCTTCCTTCCCCTCCCCTTCTCACTCGTTTTCCTGTTTCGCAGAGCCCTCCTACTTTGGCCGTCAACAGAACAAAGTTAGATGTCCATGTGACACCAGGAACCAATGGAGAGGTTGACTGGGATTCCCGGATAAGGAAATAATCAAGAAGGGAAAAGGGGGGGGGGTGTCTTTTAGCCTTTCCGTTGCCAGCACACATTCAACTTGGAAGCAAGTTGCATTGGAGTAAATTGGATTTCTTTAACATACAAATGAGTTTAGAAGCAAGGTGGAACTCCGCATTGTGGAACGGACAGCCAAGGCTCTATTTTTCTTTCCCCACCAGCCCCCTTTTTATATACCACGATTTACATAATTTCATACCCCCAAAATATATGGTATCCCATAATGTCTCCAAGAAATTACACAATTCAAGTTCCCCCATCGAGTCTATCCACTGTGAAAATCATTGTCAATACTAAACACACTCAGTTCCGCTTTCTGAGAGAACCCCTGTAAAGTCAACAAAGCAAAAATAACAATACATTTAATCTCAACAAGCAAAAGACGAGAGAAAAAGAAGCATCATCCCAGGTTTATGACGCATTAATCTTTTAGTTCCTGTTTAAATTTTGGTGATAGAGTCGAGCCAGTGGCAAAGACAGATAGCGCTCCTTTGAGATCGATAGAAACGTCATTAACTAATTCAGGTTACCAATCCCTTTAAACGACAGTGAGCTTCTGGTTTGGACTGGTTGTTGTTTTCCCCCTGGCCAGGAGTGAAAAATATGTAAGAACTCTGAGATGGAGGAGCAGGAAGAGCTAGGGTTAAAGACTACCAGATGAATAATAAAAAATAAATAAATCGGAGGAGTCATTAAAAAAGATTTTAAAAGAAGAAATGCAAAACCTGCGTTTATATCTTTCTTAACTATCTAAGTGTGTATCTATCTGAATGCCCATTAGGATACACCAACATCCCCTTTTGGAAGTGCACGGGGCAGGGACCTGCTTCTTCTGTGTTCTGAACAGCGTTTTGCTGACTGTTGACAGTAAATAAATAATCCCATAGAGTATTTTATCCAAGCTCAGCATGTAGAAAACTGTAATTTCTACGAAGTACACTAACACGTTCTTTTTTCTCCCTGTGCATTTTCTATGCAATAGGAGGTAGCTGAGAATGTAGAACATCCTCACTGAATGCTCACAAGGGTGTCTCTCCACTCCTCAAAATAACATATGACATTAAAAGAAAGTCGAACACTTGACAAAACAGAATAATCTTCTTCGAAAAAGTCTTTAATGATTTAATTTCTCATTTTTCTCTCCTTCTTTTCCTCCTTCTTCTTCCTTTAAGGCTGAGCTCCGTAGCGTTTGTGTCAACTACATATTCCCCTAGATGCGAATTTGTGACGCAGCTTCTTTTACACAAATTCGGATCTACAGGGTACATACAGAAGACAGAGAGACATTCTCCTTTGGCTAGAAAATTCTTCTGATTTGCTTACAGTGAAAATAAAAAGTGCTTGGCAGAGGGGGGGGAAATAAATCCATTTTTTTTTTAAAAAAAGGATGAAGTACTTCTAGAAAGCTTTGCTTTCGACCTTGTCGGGAAATTGCACATGATTGTTAGCCTGAATCTGCAGTTCAATCCACTGTTGCATGTTCTTTGCAAAAAAAAGGGAAAAGTGATACAGGAATGTAATCTAAGAAACTGGGTAGGAATAGAAACGAAGGGAGGGAGATAATTAGGTAACTAGGTGGGTTGGTGGACCAAAGAGGACATTAAGCAGGAAGATATTCACTCCCAATCTAGTTCAGCAAGATTTATCTTTTAATTAGAACGAAAATTACGTTTCTTTTCTTTTTCACACAGTTTCGTTGTAATAATGCAAAACTTTCAGATATCAGAAAGGTTTTAGGTGTCTTTTGATAATTTAAGATTGAAAATATTAAAAGAAATATGGGAGGAGGGATTTGAAATCAAACACAAATAGGAAAACAGGGTGTGGCTTTTTTCAAGGGCAATCCGTTTACACCCCAGGGAAGAGGATGTGGAGAAAAGGATCAAAGGAATTTCATTTCCAAAAAGGAGGGCATAAAGCAATAAAATATACATATTGTGTAAGCAATAGAACTTCTTTCGGAAGGAAAGGCAGAACAGCTCAGTTTCTTGGAGGCAGCTGTGCTAGTCTCCAAACATAGGATTTGCTAGAATTTGTACTGTGATAGACAGATAGATAGATAGATGATACATAGACAGACAAACACATAGTGACTCCAATATTGTGTTAGATTGCAATTCTATATAGACTTACTTGGGAGTAAGTCCCATTGAAGTCAATGGGCCTTACTGCTGATTAGACATGCATAGGATTGCACTGACAAGTAAACTTACAATTAGACAGGATTCTTCTGTCATTTGGAATCATGTATTACTTTCCCTCAACAACTGGAACTGGGCTACCTGTGCAATATCCCTCCCTGGGTGAAATTGTTTCAGATTTGAGCGATATTTATGGCCCTGTTTGTCAGGAACATTCGTGTCTCCTATGAAACGAATTTTCTCTATAAGCAGAGGGATGGTTTTCAAAACATTTACAGCACAATTCTATACTTGTCTACTCAGAAGTAAGTGCCACTGAATTCAATGGGGCTTACTCCCCAGTAAGTGAACTCCCCAGTAAGTGAGTATAGGATGGCAGACGAAGTTGGGGAGAGAAAAAGAGGAAACTGCTCATTGGAAACACACCTGCTTGATACCTGAATCCCAAAAAAGGCAAAAAATAATATTTCGGATGGCAACTTGGCAATAAATGTTCACATTTACATTACTCTTATTTTTGTTTTTCATCCATCTTCTCAACAAACAAACAAATGAAATCCCCAAACAGGCCCTTAAACATTTTTTTTATTATTTGCTTCTCTCACCTCCCCCAACATTCAAATCTTTAGTATGACTGCTGTATTAATGAATGCCCCTACACTCATTTATCCACCAACAGATGTTGGTTAGATAAAAAAAAACATGGCATTTGTGACTTAATTAAAATTGCCATATTAAACCTGGGATTAAATGCCACTGATAGCCAAAGATCTAACTTCCAAGTAAATCGGTTTAGGATCCGGTGGTCACATCCTTCTAAATGTATTGTAGGTAGGAACTACTGATTTCAATGGGGCTTACTTCAGAGTAAGTATGTTCAAGTTCGCTGACTTGAGTCATGTCCCAAAGGTTTCATCAGGCATGATATTCAGTTCTACTGAACCTAAGATGTCACTTTCTCTTTGTAAAGTGTGCTACACTCCTGTCCAAAACTAATTCATACTGCGGGGGCGACAATAATAGGAAATCTAAATCATAGCTAGACATTTCCTGCTAAGAATAGAAAGAAGTTTGAGTCAAACCATAGAAACTCTGAGGACTAGCTTTTAATGGGGTTTACTTCCCAGTAAGTATTCTTAGGGCTACAGTCACCTTCACACACGCCAACTCTGGGGACCATGAGGAGGAAAGGAATGAAGCCCACCGAATATGAAGGTACACTAGTCACACCTTTGAAACATCCGCTCTCCTATTTCTCCTAACCTGATTCTCTTCCATATTTCATTTTTCATGTTCCATCTGTGCTCTATCCACTCCAAGACATAGGATTTCGGGAGAACGAAAAGCTAGGCCTATTCTGTCTTGTTTTTCTTGCTTTCTTTTTTCTTTTTTCTTTTTTAAAAGTCATCAGCACTTTTAAAAATCCCTTCTACAAATAGACAAAGGGGGGTTTCATCTCAGTATCACCAGCACCCCTAGCGTCTAGCAGAATTTTTCAGGGTTTTTTTTTCACTCTCTCAAAAAGTCTCTCCCCCCTCCCCCCAACTCGCAGGCGAGCCCTCGGTCCCGAAATCAAAAGATAAACCACCACCACCCGCTTACCCGAAACATACACCTCTGCTCCCGCCCCCCAACCATCCGCGTTTTTTTGTAACTTTCGACCGCTCTAATAAAAACGTCTCAACTTTTCGGAAGTTTGGAAAGACAAATTCAGCCCAGGCGTCCCTCTGCATTTCAAAGACAAGTTAATGGTACCCTAAAACGATAGAGTTTCGTGGCAGATGGGACCATAGGTCCCTGTTTGCCTAGTACAATAAAGTGAAGCCAGATAGAAGAGGTACGGTTGAGCAATGTTTGCTACTAAGGGTGCAGAATTTTCAGGGTCCTTGGAGAACTCGAGGGTCCCATAGAAGTTCCCCCTACCACACACACAGTAGGACAAAGCACCTGCCAGGACTTTATTATTCTCGCTTTTAAAGACCTAGACACAGAACTGTCAAGTTCTTTTCTAATGGCCTTGGATACCATCGTGGCGCTAATCCCGTTTATGTTAACGGAGGCTTGCGCAGGAGAACTTCCCTGTGAATTGTGCACTCCTTCCCCGATTCTAAGTTAAGGACGTCATCTGTAGCCCCTCTGCCCTTGCAGCCATGAAAATGCCACGGCCTTTCCGCAGTAGGTTGAGCTCGTAATGAGCTCTAACAGACATCAATTTAGCTTACTCCCGAGGAAAAGCGTTGAGGGAAAGGGTCTTCCTGCAATCCCAGCACCCTTCTCCAAGCAGGATGAGAGCCATGAGCCCGGAGGTCTTCTCTCTCAACCCTTAGGACGACCCACACCCTCCATTTTCACAGTCCCCAAGGTACAAAATCTGAAACGTTAGTAATCCCTCCCCCCCCCCCGCCCCGTTCACGCAGTTAACAATAACCATCTTCTCCAAGACAGGATACAAAATGCAGCCGTCTTTCCAGCCAGTCTGCCCGCAACCACAATTAAAAAAAAAAAAAATCAACCCGCAATACCAACCGGATAATTGGAGCCTTCTGTCGTATCTTCCACTCCTTCATGCCAAAGATTATTTCCCCCACCCCCGATAGGAAACCTCTCTTTATCTCCCCCCTTTTCCTTTCTGTCACACCCCCCCTTCCAGTATTTTAAAGCCTACGGAATAACTGGCTACCAGCTTGCAGGAAGCCGTAGGCCTAACTGAGCGTTTTCGGTTCGGATACCCGCAAGTTTTCGTATTAGTCTCCATACTTTGTCAGTCTTTGTTAAACAGCTAGGCGTGTCCCGAGCGCCTCCAACATTTTAATATTTGTTAGACGCGCTGACCTGAGTTTCACCCCACTCCGGGCTCTCCCCCTTGCATTTTCTATAATACGCTTGCATAGTTCTCTCGGTCATATTGAATTTTACCCAGGTCATTACTTTGAACGGGGAGGGGGCCCACGACAAGGAATTTTAATGCGGACTTTCCTTTCCTAGTGCCAGTGCCTTTTTTCATTCTCTTTGTACATTTCTCTTTTGCTCATACACACTTATGCAAAAGACAAGTGTACAAAGACATATAAGTATATATCTCTGTGTGCATGGGCACCCCCCCTCTCTCTCTCTCACACACACACACGAGAATTTTACGAATGCGTGTATGTCAGTGTGTGTGCATATATGCACATATATGTATGTCACACACACATGCAATTATTCAATCGCTATGTCATGCCTTTGGCTTGGAAGCAAAACCTCTTTCGAATTTACAACTTAAAGGACACTTTGCGACCTAGAGATGAGGGAGCGGAAGTAAAAGAACTAGAAAGAAAGAAAAAGAGGAGGAAGGGGGGAAAAGGAAACTTTTCTAAATTTCCTGCCTTTTAACACCACGAGCAAATTTACAATATACAGGTTTCAGTCAAACATTACCTATGTTTATGTCATATATATTCTCCCCCCCGCCCCCGCTGCTGTCCTCCCACCCCCCAAAATTAAATTAGCTCCGGAGGAAAATTTACAGGAAAGAAAAGTTACCTTTGGAGACACCAAAGGGATTAGCATAACTCAAGATAGGTCTGACTTCCATAATGTTATGGCTCGTGAATATTTGAGCTTGCCAGCCCTTTATTGACTAGTATATGTTCTGAATTTAGCGTCTATTCTGCAGAATTACATAAAGGTACCTAGCGCGATTTCAGAGTAGACATAGGTATAGCATAACAAGTCACCCAGAAGGCCGATTTGCATTAAATGATTGTGATGAAGAGCTCATTACCCCAAT
Source organism: Elgaria multicarinata webbii (assembly GCF_023053635.1). Classification (NCBI taxonomy): domain Eukaryota; kingdom Metazoa; phylum Chordata; class Lepidosauria; order Squamata; family Anguidae; genus Elgaria; species Elgaria multicarinata. The sequence goes on from NC_086181.1 coordinate 12,919,480, forward strand.
GGCCTTGTAGAAATAACTTGCAGAAATAGCCCTTCCCTTTCATTTTCTCTATACACGGGATCTAAACGTTGTCCAATAGCAACGGAAACCCACTGGCTTCTCCCTTTTCGTCCTTATTTTCTTCCTGCCAACATCTCTTCCTGTAGGGTTGGGCTATGCTAGCAAATTGAATCTTAACCGGTAGGATACACAGGGTCTGTATTAGCAGCAAAAGAAGCCTGTACCTGAGTGCCATGAAATCATACCTGGATGGTTTTAACCTTCCGAAACAAACGCAGTGGTTATCCGTTTACACACACACCTCCATATTATCGAACAAACCTGGAGTGGTGATGACTGCGCTTCAGAGATAAGTGAAGTAATTAAAGAAGCCGAAAGATGGATTGTCCAAGTTACGCCTAAATGGTAGCCCATTTATAGTGATATTTTATAAATACCAAGCAAAGCCTCTGCAATTCTTTGGGGTTAACCTTTATCTCTTTTTGCACATGCACCCACACATATTTACTTGCATTTCAACATATTTGGGAGTGCAGCTCAGTCCAAGCAAGTGTCATAAGAACCTGTCGCCCCTAATTCTAAATATTTACTCTTTAGGACTGGAGTCTTTCTGGACTTTTAACAGGACTTTACAGCTCGGATCCAGACCAAGCTTCATTGTAAACAAACCTCATCCTTTTCAATGGATTTCGCTTCCAAGTTAACTACAATAAATTAGGTCCTACTTAATCAAGGTGTTTGGCTTTATCTAGGATCCTGGAGTGAACTGTTCCTTCTACAACATATTGCATTGGGGGTGGGGGATGAGTTTCATATAGGGGTGGGGAGTTGCAGTGAAACTGAATAGTTATAAGAAAGCTAGAATAGTTATAAGAAAGCTAAGGTGTTTTACTATTACTTCGTTCAAAAAAAAAGGTTGGCTTCATCAGTTTACCTTCTAACTATTCCATTCTCCTATTTTCAGAATGCTGAGATCAGCCCTTTCATTTGGATAATTTCAAGGGGTAGTTTCCCATCAACTTAAATTGACCTAGTTCATTCCTCATTTTTCTGAGTATATTCTGCAGCCATAACTGGAATGAGGAAGGATTTCCCTCCCAGCATACATGTAGAATATATACATGCCAAAGATAAATAAGTGAGTTGCTTACTCCTAACAAAAAAAAAGCTTAATAAAGCCCCCACCACCACTCTTACAACAATTTTTTTAGCAGTAGGTCTGCCCAACAATCGAATATTCGATTCCTCTGCAATTAAACTGAATAATATATTAATGAATCGATAGGTTTAAATACCAGTACTTTGAAAACCCTCCATGGAGTTACCATTAAGAGAATCCTGAAGGAAGTAGATAATTCATTGTAAATTGCAATGGAATAAACAAAATTTATCATAGTATCAGAAGGAAAGGCAAACATTCTAGTATTCTTCATCCAATTTTGGAATATAGATTATTCTCTCTTTGGGAATAAAATCAACCAATACAAGCCCCCCCAAAGGTTTTAAAATAAACAAACTCAAGACCAATCAGTACTGCAGAAGATCCAAGTTTAATAGACCATCAACATTTGATTATTACACTGTAGGTGCCTCTTTCTTGTGTTTCTTTTTAAATAGGAACTGCAGTAATGTCTTCCCTCAAAGGCAAAGCCATAGTTATTATCCTACTAATGTATAAAAGTTAGACTAATCTTTAGGAAACAAGTTCACCTGGACGTTGCATAGGAGAACTTCTGGCTGGGATTTCCCTTTCATATACTAATCTATTAAGGGCAGACTCCAGTAGATATTTCTCCTCTACACACACTACTGAAATGAATGGCAGGTGTGCAACATCAATACGTTTATTGAATTTCAATGGGTTTTTTAATCCTTGAAGCATGATTTTATATTGTATTCTTTTTACTTCTTTTGTATGTTCTTCTTTTGATGATGACAATGATGAAGAAGATGCTATGCCATTAGAAATACAGTTTCTTTACTTTGATATTTTATTTGATTCCTACAAAACACATATCCTATCTTCTAACTTAGGGTCAAAAATATGTTCCCCAACATTATTTTAATTATAATATTGTGTGATAAATATTCACTGTATTGCAAGAATTTATTTTGCATCATCATCATCATCCCTCATTATTAAATACATTTCTACTCCATATTACGGCTTCCTTAAGATATCGAAATAGGTATGGATATAGATCATCGCATCAGCCAAATAACTTATAAAGAAATGTGTATAAAACCTTTCAAAAATATAGAAGTGTGTGGCAGGGTATATTTTAGTCTAGGTCTGTCCTTTACTATAAATGACTTCAATGCAGCGCCAATACCATTCCAGTGAGGGAATAGGACTTCCACTGCCTCGATCTGCCTCGATCATTCATTTCAATGGGACGACACACCTAAACTCTTTAGGAGAGGGAGCGAAAGGGTGGCGGCAGCTGGAGGCAGAGGTCCAGCGCACCACTAGCCTTCAGCGCAGGGTAGCACCATCTCACCTCCGCTAACCTGGCCCCTCGTATTCCCCGACCCCTTTCTAGGTCAGAAGCTTCTACCGTTGTGAGTCGTCTCTACACTCCTTAACGCTTACCTCACGCACACACACTCTCTCATCTCTGGCCAGTAGACAAGGAAGGTCTCTTCCTTCTCCCCCTCCCTCTGCCCCTCCCTCCCTGCCTGCCTCTCCCCCGCCACGCCACGCCATTACACCCGCCCCCTCCCTCTCCTCCTCTTTAGCACTGACATCCAGTCTATCAGCCTCAAACACAAGACCGGGTCTCTCACCGCCTAAACTTTTGACCCTCGCCTTTTTGACCCTTGCAGCTATAATGGCGTGCTATCCAATCCACCAAAGACCATATCCACCTCCCGAGACTTCAGAACCTGTACAGATCTTTCTTTCTTGTCCAAATTCTCAGTCCACCCCAATCCCTATACTCATCCACCTCCCAATCTATTAGAAAGGGACAGAAAGAAAAGGACCGCAGAAATTACCTTGAAAATTATTTCTCTTTTTATTTGCCAACTAGTGAGGTTACTGGCTCCCATAATTAGCCCTTCTTTCCTCCCTCTGTTCCCATCTTTTTAGTGCTGGGGAGATGCCCGATTACAGAAGGTAGGCTACCGCGCCCTCCCCACACCACTAGGGAGGGCGGGTTCGTCGTTTACTAGGGCGAAGGTTCACCGGGAAAAGGGGATCTTCTCCCAAGATCTCGCCAGAACGACTCTGGAAGTAGCGCTGAATGGCTGCTGTGAATTGGTCTGAAGCGGGCTCTGCTGGTTATTCCGAGTTGTTACAAGCTTTGAGATTTACCATCTCTCTCTCTCTCTCACCCCACGAATCCTCATCTCCCCACTCCTCCCACACACAGGCCGGTATCATATGCTATAAAGTTCGTTTTACGGGAAGTTTTCAATTTGTGCGCCCTGCGTAAAACGACGGCAAAACGTTTTCCCCGACCTTCTTTTAATAGATTCCAGAAGCTCAGGCCGTTACAGCTTATAGGAACAACAAACATTAAATGAACTTAAATTAAGGCTTAGACCCTAGTTGAGACTTTAACCGGCTCACTTTACTGGGGAGACGTTCTCATTGAACTCGATGGGCTGCAACCACGGAAGGAGGAAAAGCCCACAACGTCAGAGGCAACCTTGTTTTGACTTCAACTGAATTCGGTTTGCCTTTCTAGCAGCCTTGGAGGCTGCCTTACATTGACTCTGATCATTGGTACATACAGCCCACTATTGTCGACACTGACTGGTAGCGTCCAGGGTTTCAAGCAGGAATTCTTCCTAACCCTACCTGGAGAAGCCGGGAATTGAACCTGGGACCTTCTGCATGCAAAGCAGGTGCGCTATCAGTGAGCTCAGGGCTCCCAATCTATCGTTCTGTAACAAAAATTAAAAAAGAAGGCTACCTGCACATTTCATTTTCCAATGCATTACTTTTAATAAAACAAGCCCAATGAAGGAAGGAATATATTGTTAGGAAGACTGCGGAGTGACCTCTCCTAGTTGGATAAGTATTTATCTAGAATTGGTTGACGCAGGCGCTCTCGCTTTCTTATGGAACACAGTCTTGTCTTCTTAAAATTTTAACTTTTATGCAATAGGTAAAATGAGCAAAGGGAATAACAATATGCATCCCCTGGTCTATCACTCCATTAACAGAAGTTTGGTCCTTTCAAATACATCACCTGATCTGAATTTCATCTCCCTAAGACCAATTGGGCAACATCTGTCTGTATCGCAAGTACTTTATTAGCGAGAAGTTGGCACAGTTGATGGAATGATCCTATATCAACTACTACACCCCGAGATATATACATTTATACAGTGCCTTTCTGACAATGCACACAAGGCTCTGCATCATTTATAATTTGACAGGATTAAAAGGAAACAGGGAAGTGGAGGGAAGAGGAAAAATAAACAAATGCAGGCATTGCTTGGAATTACCTATACTCCCACCTTAAACACATAAATATATATATTTTAAGCTGCAGCAATAATAAGACTGCAGCAATAAATATACAGAAAATCGCTACTTTTCGTTTCACCTTCAAACAAAAAGTATAGGCATAAGCAGTACCCACGAAGCTGCAATTCGTCAGGCGATCTAATCAGAAATATTGCCACCTCCTTTCACTTCCCTTGCGCAAAATATTTTTTTCCTCACTTTTCACCTTCTCTGCAACATTCCAGGCAATCACTATTATCCTCCTTTTTACAGACTGAGGGCGATTGATGCTGAGTGACAGTGACTTGCCGAAAGATGCCCAGATTAGAGAGAGAGAGAGAGAGAGAGAGAGAGAGAGAGAGAGAGAGAGAGAGAGAGAGAGAGAGAGAGAGAGAGAGATTAGCTTAGCTTGTCCTGTCCAACATTCCATCCTTGGGACCTTGTCCTTGTCCGCTTACAATTGGCTAACCAAGAATCTCTCTCTCTCTCTCTCTCTCTCTCTCTCTCTCTCTCTCTCTTTCTCTCTCTCTCTCTGTATGTTTTAATTGCAGTTTTAAAGAAAACATTAACAGCAAATTAACGTTGTTACGAATTGTGGACATTTGGAGGGAAGCTTACAAAGACAAGCGGGTGGGGGAAGGGGGGGACAAAGTCCAGTGAAAGTAAATGTGGGCCTTAAAATGGGACACTCCCCTAGTACTTGAGGAAGAGTCACCCATTGCATTTTGATTGGGGAGGGGGGGGGGCGCTCCTTCTCCTCGAAGGCTGCCTGCTCTTTACCTCTCTGTCTGCTGACCTAGGAATGATCCCGAGCTCCTATGAATTATTGATGAGCTATAAGGCCCGTCCCCCCCCCTCTTTCAGTATGCAAACCCCATTACACTGTTAAAATGGCGATTTAATCGTTTAGAATAGCTTTGCTTTGCTTCCTTCTCGCCCCTCCTCCCCGCCCCTCAACACAACTCATTTGTGTGCCCCCTTTTCATTTAATTTTCTTAATTAAAATCCTTTCACAGATTTGAATTCCCCTCTCTTTTTTGTTTTGTTTTTTTGTTCTTAGAAGGAAAAAGAGAGCGACAGCGAGGAAGCGAGAGACCTTACACCTTAAAACACACCCCAACCCACACCCATGTTGCCTTTTTAAAACATCTTTGCTTTAAAGTATCCTAAATATTAGGGTTACTAGCCTTTTAAGTCAAGTCTAATAGTACCACATCTACTTTCTGTCTTTTCATTTAGATTGCAATTTTAAAAGGGGGTTCAAACTCAAAACAATCAGTAATCCTTCGGATCCCATGAAATTATACCTGGTTGGTAAAGGGTGTTATAATAATGCACAGTCGTATGATGCTCACTCGGGAGTAAATCTCATTGCATTCAATGGGACTTACTCCCTGGTAAGTGTGCATAGGTGCTGTTTAAATCCAGTTGATGCCAGTGGGAAAATTAAGCACGTGCACAAATCTTCCCTATTGAAATAAATGACATATAAAAGTGCTCAAGTTTGAGCAGACTGTGCCTCTTTTTATTTCTGCCTTTAGTCTGTCCTGAGCTTCTGGTAGAGTACAATTTTATTTATTTATTTATTTATTTATTTTAAAACCCTCCTCTGCAATTTAAACCAATCTGAAAACGTAATGAGGGCTAAATTTCAGGTTCTTCCCTTTTTATCACTCTAGGGTATTTGGTTATTTAGCTCAGACACAGGTGGAAGGCACAACTCTTGATAGATAAAACAAACAAAAATCCTTGTGAGTTGTGTATTTACATGCTTTTCCCTACCTCTTGCTTTTCTAAGCAGATCAGGGAACCAGCGGTGTAATGAAACTTCTCTTCCATAGCTATACAGTTTATTAAAGAACTGTGTTCAGTAATTCTGTCTCTGTCTGTTTCTCAAAACACTTCTACATTCTTTGCAATGGATGCAAGTAATGTGCAAAATGTGGGTTTAGGGCCCAGATTTGAGTGGAAGGCTCAATTCCAACAGCTGAGGAAAAACCTTCACTCTGTTCTGAAAACTACACCGTCTCCCCCAACCCAGCAAAGAAATCATATAGTTGGGTATTGTCAGAGGAGTGTGGAGAAGCTTCCAAGTGTTTGTGTGTGTATGTATTACACAGATGTGTGTTCCGCACATCTGAGTAAAAGCTTGGAGCTGCACCGCTCTGTATGAATAGTCAAGTCTGATGCTGCTATCCCACCACACATTTGCCTGACAACACTGCTCCAGTTTTAAATTCATGACAGCTGCTTCAAAACAGGATATGGGGTGTCTGCAAATCACAAACCAAATATTTTAGGGATACTTTGCAGTCCCTTCTTCTGAACAGGATTCTCCAGATGTAAATAGTTTGTGGCTGGCATAGTAAATCTATATAAATAGCTAGATCTATATAAATATCTATATCTGTATGGGTTATGTGAATGCATTGTGAGTAGATGGCTATTGGCTAGATAAGAGGTGTGTGTGTGTGTGTGAAAGGGGACATTCATACAATGGTTTATACACACACATGCGCCTGCAATGAATAGGGTGGACTGGTTATCATGAGGCCAACAGAGTTCAAGGGGAGTTTATCCATTGACTTCAAAGAACATTGGATCTGACCTTTTGTGGTCAAGAAGTCAACTATTGTCGCCTGACAAACGTACTACTTAGAGAGGTGTATATTGGCTGGTCTGGAGCAGATTGTCTCCTCCTCCCCAACACTCCCACCCCCACTCCCCAATTTGTGTGGATAGACTGAAAAGATTAATTGGAAAAGATTAAAATGCAATGCATAAACTGGCCCACTTTTGTTTTGGAAGGTCTGTGATCATTCAAGGGTGGAAGGGATGCATGGGTATGTACGTCTGTGTGCAGTATATTATTTACAACTACTAGTTACTGTAGCTTGACCACCACTTCTGGTAGCAAATTCAGTTATAGGGAGGTACCTAAAAACAAATGTCAAGATCATAAAAACAGAACACTATGGGTGGTGGAATTGGGTCTTACTTCTATTTGAATGTATTTAGAGTGAGTAATCCTCCTTTATAAATAGGTATTCTACTCCAATCCCACCTTTGTAGTAGTAACTCATGAAAAAGAGATAAATTGCTGGGAGAAATTTCTTCTCAGAAAGAAGAAAGGTTAAATGAATGACAGAAGGATTTCATGGGAAATAATAATAATAATAATAATAATAATAATAATAATAAATCAACCATATAGAAGAAACATATTATAGTATGTGCAAGACATGATGTTGTATATATGAAGAGTATTTCAGTTTCCTGTTTACATTTTATATTAGGAGAATTTACCATTGCGTATAATGCAATAAAGGGAAAGGAATTTTCTGTAGGAACCCTCACAGAATTGCCTTCATGTTTACTCTCCCATGAAGCCTTTCTCAACCCCTACAGAAAAAAGGACTAGCAAAAGAAAGAAAAGAAAATCTTACTTTTCCTTACTCTAGAGCATTTGACTTGTTCGTCAATGATACACACAAAGTAAGGGATTTGTGGAGAAATAAAAGCAGCCTTCTAAGTGACACCAAGAGCAGAACTGTTCCCTATAGAAGGGAACATTAACTTCAGTAGGAAGGAAGGAATAGAAGGCTGAAGGAATCTCACCACCTCTGTTTGCTAATGTTGGTGAAAATTTCAATCTGGCTTGGCTTGGCTTGTGGGTGGGTGGGTTTGTTTGGGTGGGATGTGGGTCGAGGCAGTTTTAAGGTGCACGGGTCAAGGTCTGACTTAAAAGGTTCTTGGATCCTTCCACTTTCTTTTGTTCAGATAGGTTGGGCAGTGCAGGAGCAAGGAAGACACCCGCTACCTTTGTTTAGGGATAGCCTCCCCTTTGCTGTCTTTCAACTCCTTGTTTTCGCTGCCTGCTGCCCCGTTATAATGGAATGGGATGGAACCAGGCAGCCCAATAAATAAAATGCCAGGCATAAATGCAATGCTCTACTTGTGACAATGGAGATGGTACTCTTGAGATACTACAGCAGCCCATGCTGGTAGTGGGTGCTAAGGGTTGTAGTCCAACATATCTGTAGGGCACCAGCTTGGGGAAGGTTGCACTAGAGGCACCATCCCGATAAGAAACTGCTTGTGCTACGGGTGTGTGTAGGGTATTGCTATGCATTTGTCATGCAGTGCAATTTCGGAAGTAAATCTCGTTGAGCTGAAAAGGGATGACTCCAAACTAAGGCTGCAACATGTACCTGAGAGCAAGTCCCATTGAAAATTACCAGATGTACTTCCCAAAAGATATGTATAAGATTGTACCCTAAGTGTCACATGCTAGTTACATACAGCAATACACAAGTATAGACATGTAAGCTGAGGTGCTGATGGACAGACAGAAGGTTGAACATAGAGATAGAGAAATGAAAGATAAATAGAAAGATGTGGGGTGGATGGGGGGAAAAGAGGGAGAGGGTATTATGGGATGGACAATTTAGTGGATAGAAGATGAAAATGTCCTCAGCAACAAGGCTTTTTATTCTCTGTGATCTTCTGAATTAAAGATCTCCTTCCCCGCTATCTATATCTATTTCTTCTTCACTCTGTGCATGTAGTCTGAATTTTCACCCACTGTCCAAGCACTTCCAGTTATTCTACCTTCAGAACAAGGCATTATTGTGGGTATGATGAGAAAACAATGTCATGTACATACATTAGCATCCTTCCTGAGATGAAGTATAAGTCAGAGGAGAACCACTGCATTTAATAAATCTATACCATCTCATGATTGGCATGGGGCCTACGAACTTTAACCCAAAATAGTAGTATTTATTTCTCATCCTGCAGTGATGAGGGTCACTCCCAGTTTCTTGGTAGTAAGTAAGCCCCATTGAATCCAATGAAACTGAGTAGTCATTTATCAGACTGCACTGTAAAAGCCCCATTTAATTCAATGGAGAGATTCAGGCTGCAATGTTTTACTCATTTACCTGGGAATACATCCCACAAAACTCAATGGGGTTTATTTCTGAATAGACATATAGAAGATTGCATTGTTAAGCAGATGCTTAATTCTCCATCTGAAATCAATAGGAGAGTGCTAAACTGTGTCTGGATCATACCCTCACCCCACCCCCCAAAAGCTCTTTTCAAAACAAAGATGTATTATGCACTGAGAGACACAGAGACACCCAGAACAAAGTTTTAGAGGAGACACACTCTCCCCGCCCAAGACAGCCATGATCATCAGTCAGACTACATATATTACAGCAATACTGTATTTGGGCTTTATTCACAGAGGCACACAGATTAATAAGGAGGACAAGAAATAATACAAAGTATGATCTAAATGTGGTAGGAGAGGAGAAGAAGCAAAAATGGTCCCTTTTATGTTACCAAAAGACATGTGTCTACCAAATGTTACTGGGTCATCAAGATCCCAGCTTGAAAGAATGAAGGGGGAGGGGAGGGGAGGGGAGGAAAGAGGAAGAAAAAAGTAACAATGGCAAAATGTTAAGGCAAGACGCTTCCGCACTGCCAATCCAGCGGGAAGCTCTTTTGCACCAAGTGTGTTTCAATGAGGGGTGGTCTTGCCTAGGCCTCGTCCATTAAAAAGGAACATGTACTGTGCCCACAGATTATTCTCTTTCAGGTATTTGCATTGGCCAAGCGAAAGGAGGTATTGGTTTTTTAAGGTCCTACCTTGCATTTTGTGGTTATTTGTTATGCGGCATATCTCCCTTGGACATGATTAGAATGAAACTTGGTAAGCATATTCTTTAGAGAATTCCACCATTCAAGTTCAGAAATGGATCCCACTGCCCATTCATTTTTGATGGGAAAAGATGTGAGATGCAATAATTGCAAATCTGTAGGAAAACTGGTGGGCTTACAAAAGGAAAGAGAAAAGAAGCCTCTTGGAGGCTTTGATTTACTCATAATTTCTGAATTGTAGCATCTGTACGCCACTCTGAGATCTTATTGATGTAGGGTGGGATATAAATGTTTTAAATAAATAAATAAATAAAAATCAGAACAAGCTAGAGAAATGAACAAGGTGCGTGATTGGGATGCTAGGCTGGAGGTGTTGAAGTCACAGCAGTGACAACATCTCCAGCAACGGAGGCCTTTTCCTACCGAACTAGTTGGGTTTAAAAACAAAAAAACAAAAATCGATTTACAGCCTCATGTTATGGCCAGTTTACTCAGGAGTAAGCCCATGAACCACAATGGGTCTTACTGCCCAAGTACACTTGCATAGGATCGGACTGCATGACCCTTTGAGATCTAAGGAATGTAGGTGTTAGTTTAAGCCTCAGAGCTCCGACTTCTCTAGGATCATAGATTCTACACCGCCCCTTACTTGTGAGAGAGAAGGAGAGAGAAAGAGAAAGCTTAAACACCTCACCAGATTTACCCCATTCTCTCTGCAATATTTGATTTGGCTGTCCAAAAACAATAACAACACCCAAACATGCCACGGCTTCTAGCTTGAAATCTTTGAAGTCTAGAGACAAATAGATTCAGTGCTGATCCTTAAAACAAGGGAATCTAAATGTTAGAAACCATCATGTGCTGCTCAGCATCTGGATTAGGCCCTACCTTGAAAGTAGCTGCCTGATAGCTTGATTATGAATGCTTATCTATTTGGGGCTGAATAAATGGAGGTTTTGAAACATGTGTGTGGGATGGTGGTGAGGCCATCTCTCCCCCCCCAACCCCCCTGCTTAACATAGTTAAGGTTCCCTAAATGGAGGAGATGAAAATTTGCCCCTTGAGACAAACACCGATCCCTTTGATCTTTGTCACCTCAATGCTAGGGATGTCTATGCAGAGGTAAATCCCATTCAGTTCACACAAGTATGTATAAGATTGCAGCGGAAATCACTCAAGCAACTCACCCAGGCTCGCTTACTTGGGTGTAAGCCCTATTGAACTCAGGGAGGACTTGCTTCCAGAAAACAAGAATAGCAGAATGTTGCATAAGACACAGGCACCGTGTAAGACACTACCCACAGGAAAACACCATGCATTGTGCTCTTCATTTTCACAAGGCTTGGGCAGGAGTATTTCCAGGTGGATTGTGCCCATGGAAGCAGCAACAAGTAGATAACATACAATGCTGAATAAAGAAAGAAAGATACTCTATGGGATTTTAAAAGGGTGGATTTGGTGGGCCAAGGAGAATTTCCTGAACGTCAAAAATTCTGAAAATGTGTGTGTTTCTGTGTGGTGGAGGTTGTATGTGGGTGTTAAATTTAAAGAATCAAAATTCTGTGTGGAATTAATTCAAGAAATTGTTTAAAAAGGCAAAGTAAAGGGGAGGGGGAGAAAGTGAGGCTGTGTACACACACACACACACACACACACACACACCCTTTCTGAGGAAGGTAGGTCGTAGAAATCAATCCTACTGATTCTGATGGGATTCACTTCTAAGTAAGTGTGCTTAAGACTTTGACATCAATACACTCCCAAGCACTGAATACACACTCAAATGTTTTACAAGGCTACTAAAGACCTAAGCGAATCTGGCATACATAACTGCCCCTCCCGCCCCCGCAAGCAAAATCATTGGTCCACTCCGCAGTGGCATCACCAGTTATCTTTATGGAATACTTTATGCTTTTCCTTTCTTCCGCTAACCTTATACCTTTTTTAAAATCCTCGTGGCCCACTCCAAGGTACCTCTGGGGGCCCTCGTTACTTTGACTTAACTAAGGGTCTCTACAGAAAAAAGTTTGAACAAGAAATGCAACGCCCACCCTCTAGTCCCCCCTCCCCCCGCCCAATCTATAGCAATCTAGCCCTTTAAAAGTCATTTAAGCAGATAGTATTTCAAGAGAAACTTACTTTAAGGTTAGCAGCTTCTAAGTCCTCTTTGGAGTAAACACTGAACCATCAATGCTTCCTATTCCAGCTATGGAGAAGCCTTTATCTGCTCTCCCATTCCTGCCCCCTTCCAAGCCAAAGCAGGCAGTTAAAATGTCACTTAACATTCTGGAGAATGTGAAATATATTGTACATTGTCAACTCCCCAAAACCATAAAACTAACTTTATGGACCTCACGTGACTTTTGAGAGCCAGTGAGGGGTATCTGGCTGAGGTCTGGGCGATTTTTACGATCTAACTTCTAGATAAAACCCTATCCATTTGACATCTTAATGTCACAGCCACTTTTGGTATACTTACTTACTTTACTATGGGTAAAATATATGTGTGCGTGCGTGCGGGTGTGTGTGTCTCTTGTCTGTGTGTGTGTGTCTGTGTGTATTCAAAGGAAAGCGAGAAACTGGGTTGTTTTGGAAATGACAACTCACACCCCAACCCTCTCAAAACCATGTAAGAAGTAACCAAAGAGTTTGGGGTAAGTTTATAAGACCAATTTTACTTCATACAAGAGAGTCAGGCCGCTCTAAACTATAATGGAAGGATATCAGCAACTAATTATTTCCTTGTTGCAACTAACAGACTTGAATGATAGCGCTTTGGTTAAGAAAAAAGTAAGAAAAAGAAAGGTAGGTTGTCAGTATAGTGAGACAGAGATAAACTTGGCATATAGGTGCTGTTTACATTATCTCTATTGCAAGAACACTAAAGTTAAGGCAACTGTGATTTTCCATGTTGAACATGTATGTGTTTGTATGTGAAGGAATATATTATAAACAGTTAACAGTATATTATACTTAGCTCTACAATTCAGAGGGATTTTGTTCATGTTATGATCACTTCAGTTACTCTCCAAAATGTTTGGTGTGTGGACTTTGAGGTTGCAATCCTAAGCATGTTTACTTGAAAGTAAAGGCCATTGAAATAAATGGCGACTTCTTGTCAAGTCAAGGCGGCCAGGGTCGTTGGTTAAGGAAGGAAGCAAAGTTTGAGAACATAGCCCCTGCCTGGCTTGTTTTCTTTTTCTCTGGCTTGTGTTTTCCTGTACAACAACAATCCCGTCTGAAAGGAGACGATTTGGTCTCCTTGGTTCATATGCTTGGGGGAAATGCCCCCAAGGAGAAAGTGGCAGATGGGCCATGTGGTGTGTGGAGACACTTTCTGTGTTTTTGAAGTGTATCTTTCGCTTATGAGTAACTTTAGGGTTGGAGTTTTCCAACTTCGCGGTATAAAGAAACACAATGGAGGGTCTTTTTCCGGCCAGGCGAAACGTTTATTTGACTTCAAGTTAAGGCTACAAACGGATACGAAAAAGCTTCGTGGCAAAGATGGGTACAGGCAGCTAGACATGACAAATGCCATTTCAGACACACAGAACACTGAATTCACCCTGCCCACTAAAACTTCCTATTAGTCACTGCAGAAATATTTCTAGTATTTACAAACATTTTAAACATACTATGGTTGGTCCAATCGTATACCCTTTTAAAGTGAACTTCACTCACATTTATTTCTTAAAAAAAAGTTTCAGAACTGGCCTGGAATCAAAACAAGGCCAAGAAATATGAACCAAATCACAGACTTGACAATTTCAAAGACAGAAAGATACATGAGCTTATATATAGATATATTGTATTTTTAAAATTTTATTTCATTTTTTTAAAAAACCCAAACCAAGAACATTTGTTGTGGTTGATGTTTTTAATTTTTTACCCCCTGCCATTGAAGTTACAGGACACCCCCGAGTTGAGTAGAAGGAAGAGAAGTAGGATCCCCTCCAAAAGCCTAGAACTTTTAAAGAAACCATCCTTCCTTCTCCTCAGCAGTTTATAAATAAGTTATAACATTTAAAGAGCGCACATTAAAAAACAAAAACAAAAAACATGCGAACTTCTCTCCAGAAAGCATCGTTATAGCACGGGACACAAACATTTAGAACACCTAAAGCATTAAAGAAGCCTCTGGAAATAACTTCATTATTATTATTCTTTTAATTTAAAGGGGGGAAGTCTCAGCAAAGGACACAGTCCTGGAATAATAGTACCATGAAAGTTGTTTTATAATAATAATAATAATAATAATAATAATTAAAAAAAATCAACAGCATGCTGAATGGAAAGTGCTTCACTTTACAGTACTCCAAACTTTTAAAAAAACAAAAAACTGGCTGTTGCTTTTTTTGTGTGTTTGTTTTAAACTTTCTTACTTTCTTTCCTTCTTTCTTTCCCCCCTGCCCAACTTCTATTTCTTAATATTCCTCGTTGATATAATTTATGGCTGGAAAGCGCTGCCACCAGATGCTAAACTCATACTTTTGAGTTTGTTATCTTTCTTCCACTTCATGCGCCTGTTTTGGAACCAGATTTTTATCTGTCTTTCGGAGAGACACAAGGCGTGGGCTATTTCTATTCGCCTTCTGCGGGTGAGGTAGCGATTAAAGTGAAACTCCTTCTCCAGTTCCAGGGTCTGGTAGCGAGTGTACGCGGTTCGGGCTCGTTTACCATCCGGTCCAGTCATATCTGAATAATAATAATAATACAGGGACAACATTTTGGGTTCTGTTTGTCTTGTCTTTATTGCTTATGTCACAGAGGCGGAGAGAGATCATTCCTACTCAGCTAGAAAAGGTCACCACTGGCTTACTGAAAAATCACGCCCCATCTCCTCCATAACATCCTTGCTTTTACCTCCTCACTTCCTCCAAGTCAATATTCCTCATTTTAATTCTCTAGACCCAAAGCTTAATTCTAGCTAAATTTATGTATGTGTGTATAACCTTGTCCCGCACCTCCCTCTCTCTCTCGTTCTTCCCCCTACTCTAGGACAAGTTTATACAATTCACAACAAGCCCGTATGCATCTTTATTCGGAAGTAAACCCCATTGGCTTCAGAGGTGCCTTAGGGTGCATAGGATGGCAGCTTTAGTATTTAAGATTCGAGTCTGAAACGCTCAGCCTTAGTTATATCCCTGTCTGCGCTCATATATCAATACAATGATATGGCAGATGTGAACATACCAGCAGAGAGAAAGACAAGCGAGTCCCTGCAAAGGGGTTTGTACATAGTAACTGTGTCTTCCCCTCGCCCTGTAACTGACTTACCTCCTTGATCTGAGTCACATTTCACTGGAAGCAAGTTCCACTGAAATCCTGGGGACTTGCTTTCCCACCCAAATGTATTTAGCATGGCTGTGTTAACCCAGTCAATACTGTTCACTGTCCTTCTTGGTAAGGTCTTTCATTTTTACCATGGGGGGGGGAGGGGACAGTGAAAGAGTTTGCCATTATCCCATATTGTCACAACAGCCGCTAAAATGTGGGGGGGGGAGAGAAGAGGACGTTGAGAGACCCATCTGTGCCCCCAAACAGCATTCTTTCCTTTCTTTCCCCCCCAATCGGTTCACCCATTTCTTTTCTCCTTATCCTTTAAATTCCTATTTAAAAAACAAATAAACCCTATCCATTGCCACCACCACCGCTACTACTATTACTACTACAGCCACCACCACCACCACCATAATAATAATAATAATAATAATAATAATAATAATAATAATAATAATAATAATAAGCTGGATAACACGTTGTTTCTTTATTTTTTCAAAGTGGTGTGGAGTGGAGGGATAGCAGATACGAAAACCATCCTAAACAAGGCTTTAAAAATGAGAGAGAGAGAGAGAGAGAGAGAGAGAGAGAGAGGCACTTTCTGAAAGGAAACAGAAAGGGCTTCCCTAAAAGACCCACGAAGAAGAAGGTCTCACCGGGCGACTGGGTTCCATTCCCACCTCCCCTCCCCCATCTGCCCGGCCAACGTCGCCCTCCTTCCTATCTCTCCATCTCTCTCTCCCTAGACATCATCCAGCCACCGCTAAATTAAAAAGGAGCATGTACCATGGCTAATATGAAGTTTTCGCATCCAGGGGAAT
Organism: Elgaria multicarinata webbii; assembly: GCF_023053635.1. Lineage (NCBI taxonomy): Eukaryota > Metazoa > Chordata > Lepidosauria > Squamata > Anguidae > Elgaria > Elgaria multicarinata. Next base: position 12,935,707 of record NC_086181.1, read on the forward strand.
ATCTGTGGGCTCTGTCCTTCTGCGGCCGGCGTGGACGTGGCGATGGGCTCCGCCTGAGCTCTGCCTCCGCCGCCGTTGCTGTTGACTTGGGAGCCGCTCTCTTCGGTGCCCGAGGACGCGCTGGTTTCGTCTATCTCCGCGAAAGTGGCGGCGGCGGCGGCGTTGGCCGCGCCGACCGAGGCTGCCTGGTCGGCGGGGGAAGTCGAGGCTGCTTTGCCTCCATGGCTCTCGCCGTTGCTGCCGCTGCCGCCGCCGCCGCCGCCGCCGGTGCCGCTGCCGCCGCCGCCGCCGCCGCCGCCGCTGGTGCTGGTGGTGCTGGTGCTGGTGCTGGTGCAAGGGAGGGACTCGGAGGAGGACAAGGAACAGCTAGATGCCTGCCTAAACCTGCTTTCTGGCGCCGCTTGGGCAGGGAAGCCGCGGGCGCTCTCCCCGACCGTTCCAAAGTGGCTGGCGGAGGAGGTCGAACGGCTGATGCTCAGATCCATCCCATTGTAGTTGTATCCACCGTAAGAGCCGGCGTGCATGTTGCCTGGATCTCTATAAGATCCGTTCATGGAACTGCCGGTCCCATAATTTAGCAGCTGATAGTCTGGGGCATTAGGATAGCGTCCTGAGAACGAGTTTACAAAGTAAGAACTCATTTGGGTTGTATTTTGGAGGGCTTGATTTGTGGGGCTCGTGGTCGTTATAACCCCTGTGCTTGAGGATTTATGATGTATTAATGAATTATAGCGATGCACTGTACTTCGTTTTTGCTATGTATGCGGCCAAATATGGGGGTGGGGTGGGGGGTGCGTTTGGGAATCACGTGCTTTTGTTGACCAGTCGTAAATTCTCACTGATGACCTCAAGAGGCAATTCATGCTCTATGGTTACAAATAATGACGATCCGAGAATCGTTAGGCCCATGTCAATGCGCGGCTTCCAAAAGGGGGAGGAAAGAAGGGGGAGGCCTCGGCGAGCAGAGATTGCTCCTTGTTGGCGGAGTGCGCCACCTACTGGGCAAAGGCAGAGTTAGCGGGCAGGGAGGTTAGCTCACCCACTTTTAATTTTTTTTTTAAAACAGTGAAGCGCTCTGTTTCTGTGTCCACCTTTTATTGAAATAAAATATTTTCCCCACCTAAAAGTGTCGTCTCGGATTCTTTGTTCCTCTCTTTTCTCTCTTTCCTTCTGAAGACAGCATATTTCTCTAGTACAAAACTGTTCTGTTCTTTCATATTGTTCCTATTTTGTCCAGTATAATATTTTTATTATTATTACTAGTAGTAGTAGTAGCAACTGTTGTTGCAATAGTAAATTATAATTCCAATACTTTTATAGTTTGATACTAGAGAAGCTGCTGGTGGAAAGAATTCATCCTGATGAATATTAAAACATCAGTTCATCCTTTCCTTTCCTTTCCTTTCCTCTCCTCTCCTCTCCTCTCCTCTCCTCTCCTCTCCTCTCCTCTCCTCCTTCCCCCACTTAGGCTGCAATCCTATTCTCACTTACCTGGAAGTGAGCTCCATTGAACTCAATGGAACTTACTTCTGTGTAGACATGGATAGGATTAGGGTGTGGGTCTCTCTGAAGAGGACTGTCAAAATCAGCATCAACCTATGTTAATATTGCTGCTTGCACACCTTTGCAATGTATATGATTATCACTACCATATTATTATTATTATTATTATTATTATTATTATTATTATTATATTTCAGTAACTTTATTTTGTAGATTTCAGAAGGGGAAGAATCAGTTTCCTTTAAAATAGGAAATTCCCTGTGTTTATTCATATAATTGGTGATTTTGTGAGTGGGAAACCTGGAAATCTGTTGAAGGGACTGTCACAAAGGAAGAGTATCTCCACCCTTCATTAAAACAGAAAATAAATTTTGGTAGTAATAAATCCTGTAAAAATGGGCCAGATTGACAAAAAATATTTGCTTTGTTCAGCACTGTCGAAATATTCCGCAGCCTTCTTCCAAGACCATTCAGGAATGTCCAAAAGCCAGCCTGCAACTCATTGGAAATTATGGGCCATATTGAAAGTGACATATAATTACAATAATTACGGCCAATGAAAAGAGTAGCAATAAGGATAAGTGTCCTGCAGCTGTGAGGCTTCTGCATGAATTGATTTTAAAAATGCCTGTCATTACACTAGATTTGGGTGTTGTTGTTCCGAGAATGCATTTGTACCTGTGCATTTGAGGTGGTCGAAGCTGTAAGAGCAAATAGTTATTTCAGGACTTCCTCAATTGTCCTTTCTTTTTAAAACACACAAACCCAACCATTTAAGAAGCACAAAATAACAGTAAGTCAGAAATAGTTGCAGGCTGCTTGCTTTCACAGAACAAGAGACAATGACAATTAGTGGGGGGGGGGAACCCCATCTTCCTTAAGTAATCTATGCCTTATTTGAACTGGACCTCTCTAGAAATTGTTCTTTGTCTAAACATGGAAAAACATATTTCCCTGCATAGAAATAAAATACAATTAAAGGAATATTGAAAAATGCATGTATGTGTGTGTGGAGGGAGGGGGGGAGGAGAGAAGGAGAAGATGTGAGGTTCTACTGTTTAAACCGCTACCTTTAAAAAAAAAATGCTTTCAGCCTTGCACAGAAAGACTAAATAACTCGTAGTTCCAATTTTAATTTTAATTTGGTTTATATGTGAATACTAGTTAGGGTGTGCTTTGTGGGAGTGGGGGGAATGAATTAAGAGGAAGTTTGTCCAGTGTTTGGAAGAGCCTATACAAATGTTGAATATCTTTTAGCAGATGTATGATGTGGGGGGCACAGTTATGCCTGTATCTTTGATTTATTATATATGAGGTGAGCTTCCCCCCTCCCTTCTTCATAACTCCTTTGTGCTGTAACAATAAAAAAAGATCCACATGAAAGTTAAATGTCAGCTCCGAGATATTCCTGGTGAAAAGGGCTTTCATTTAAGATTAGGCTGAAGAGTTGAAAGTAAGGGTTGGTGGTTGGTGGTGGGATGGAAGACATAGAAAATTTATCTTTCCGCTCTAACTTCTGTAAAGCTTAAAGAATTTCTTGAGTGTTCAAGTTAGGGAAAGAACTGCTATCAAACAGCTGGCCTTTTTCTTTCTTTCTTTCTTTCTTTCTTTCTTTCTTTCTTTCTTTCTTTCTCTCTCTCTCTCTCTCTCTCTCTCTCTTTCTTTCTTTCTTTCTTTCTTTTTTTAACAAACACACAGTTCGTGTAGGTGGACCAATTCATCAGAAAAGAGGTAAGGGTGTGTGTGTGTGGCTGGGGAGGGGGGAAGGGACACACACCCAAAAATACAAAGGTGGCAAGTGTTGTTGTTTTTTCTCAGCATATTTGTTTCTTGTTTATTAGAGGATTTTTTTTATCTCCATAGCTAACACAAACTACAAACACAACACTGTACAAAATTGTAATAAAATAAAACAAACAAAAACACCCCCTCGTTTTTTTTTATTTCGCCATCCTTTTTTTAGGTAGTGATTGTTCCTTTTCAATAGATCTTTTCTTTAAAATAACAAAACAAAAAACCTTAAATGGCAAAGAACCTAGAGATGGATTAACTTAACCCTTCTTCTTCTTCTTCTTCTTCTTCTTCTTCTTCTTCTTCTTCTTCTTCTTCTTCTTCTTTAAAGAGCAACGTATAAGTAAAATCGTGCATGAGATTTTTGTTTTACAAAATCGAGACAATCAACACCCCCAAAATCTGACACATATATTGCAGCACCTCCACTTAAATACAAGGGTTAGCAAGAATCCTAAGAAGGACACCTCAAGTTTTTTTTTTAAACAACAACAACAAATCCAATTGTGGTGAGGGGAGAGGGGCAATAGAAAGGATAGGAAAATAAACTGGACTAGAAGCTTGATTATGACACGACAGATTATTGGATGCGAGTGAGGGTGCAAAAGGATGGTGGGCCCACACCTCCAAATAGTCTCGGCTATTTTACAAAAATGTGTGTCTCGGTTGTGCCTTTTTTTGCCCTTTTCGGAGCTCCCACAACTGTTGGCATTTTTGCTTTCTTCTTCCTTCATTCTCTCTCTCGCCTTCCTCTGCTTCCTCATTCCGTTGTTTTTTCCTCTTCTTCCTCGGCGCTGAGCTGAGTGGAGTTGAGTAGCTTGTTTTCCTTTTTCCACTTCATCCTTCTGTTCTGAAACCAGATTTTGATCTGGCGTTCTGTCAGGCAGAGCGCGTGGGCTATCTCGATTCGTCGGCGCCTGGTCAGGTAACGGTTAAAGTGGAATTCTTTCTCCAGCTCCAGGGTCTGGTAGCGGGTGTAGGTCTGTCGCCCTCGCCTGCCACTCGGCCCAAACGAGGAACCTGGTAGGGGAGAAAAAGTATGGGGTGGATGGGACGCTGAAACCTTTACTGGAGTTTCAAATATGCATGACAATGCTTACTCCGTTACTCAGTGTGTGTGTGTGTGTGTGTGTGTGGGAGAGAGAGAGAGAGAGAAAGAGTATCCACTTCCCTCCCATCACTTCCCCTCTTTTGTGGCCCTCGTTCCTCGCCCAATTCCCCAAACCTTTCCGATCAAAAAGTCCAGTAAACATGCCGATAGGACATTTCAAGCAAAAGGAGAGGAGAAACGAAACAAAACACGGACTCTCTGCCATTTGGTTCTTTCGAAAAGCATGGACCGTGGCTTCCCAAAAGATCGTGCTCTACAGTTGGACAGAAGTCGTGGGGATGCAGGTCCCCCCCCCCACATTAGCTTACTTTCTGGAGGTTGACACCTCCTTCCCCCGTGCTCCACCAGTCTCAGCTTGAACACTTGCAGCTTCACCATGCAACATCTATTTTGTTTGTGTGTGTGTTATCTTCTTAAAAACAAGGGGGGGGGGAGTCCCTGAAGAACAGTTCTGTGTAACTCCAAAGCCTGCTGTTCATGTTTTAAAGGCTAGCTCCTCCAGCAGAAGAGGTCCACTCGTCTGTCTTCTACCTTTCCCTGCCTTGGGGTCTCTAGTGCCCCTACTGAGTGGAGTTCATGGGGCACTAAGACTGCAGTCCATTACTTACTTGGGTACATTACTTACTTGGGAGTGAATCCCAGTGGGTTCGGTGTGGTTTACTTCTCGAATAAACAAACATGGTTTTGGATCCAGCTGAATAACTGGTTAAGGTTGTGATTTTAAAGTGACTTAACTTGGAAGCTAATCCCACTGAAGCTAACCAGCAGAGCTTACTTCAGTGTAAATGAGTTTAGGATTGAGGTGATGAAATGGCGCATAGAAATCAATGAGACTTTGCTTCCCAGTTAATGAGTGTTTGGGGGCACAGTGGTTGGCTTGCAAGATTTTGTCCTGAGAGAGTTGCTAAGGCGTTTGCCTCGCCCAAATACCTCTTTGTGCACTTGTATGCCGAAAGAAACCACGTCGAAAAGTTATGAATCCCACCCCCGCCCTCACTTTTCTTTTGAGTAACCATCACTGACCCTGCTCCTTTCCATTATGTAGAACTCGCAAGACGCTCTCTGGGTCCCACCTCTTCTCTCCCTCTTATTTATGTGCTTTCCCTTCCCCTGGTTTATCGGTAACTCTAAATAGATTCGCGAGTTTAAGCAATAAGGAAGTATATATCGATCCCCCTTCAGCTACCCACCCCCACCACCACTTTTGGAATTTTTGAAATCTGTCATGCAATACCTGCATACATAGAGCTAGAAAGAGGAGGAGCTGTTGCCATGTCTTTATAGCTTTTTAAAAAAATGTATTTTCATGGAAAATATGGCACCTGGAGGCAACCGTCTATCATAGAAGAAGGTGGGGTGAGGGTGGGAAGTCAGTGAGTGAGTGAGTGAAAGAGAAACTATATGCAACTCCTCTTCAGACAAGCATTTCATTATGCCTGACTTTCATTAAAAATGTAGCTCTCTCCCTTCAAATATTTAAGCCCTCCTGACATTATTCAACTGGCTGGGGTTACAGAACACAACTCCCCGGGATATGGATTGGCATAGGTGTGTGTGAGAGCGAGAGCGAGAGCGAGAGAGAGCGAGCGAGAGCGAGAGAGAGAGAGAGAGAGAGAGAGAGAGGGTGAGAAGGGGGTGAAATCCAGGTTCATTAAAATCAATTGAGGGGGGTGGATTTTAGCGTGATACCGATTGCATCGTGTGTGTGTGTGTGTGTGTAAGTAGACCAGACACGTCTCTAAATCACTCCTACTGAGTGACAGCTAACATTGCCTTCTACAAGACAGAGCTGGTCAATCAATAAACCCCGTGCCTTCGTAGATACAGAAAGTTGGCGAAAGAAACCAACCAACTGAAAGGAACCTGGGGCAAATTAAATAAACAAATAAATAAATAAATAAATCAAGGCTTACAAGCATTGGCGTTAGAAGTCTGATCTAAGTGGTATAAAAAGTTTCAAGAAAGTTTTTGGTCCCCCTGTCTGGAAGCTGAGATTAGATGGACATTTCCTGTGGGGAAAGAAATGGGGTGGAAGGATTTCTATCTATCTATCTATCTATCTATCTATCTATCTATCTATCTATCTAATCTTCGTTACAGAGAATTAAGAGAAAAGAGCAACTTACTGTTACAGGAGTTCATCCTTTGCATCCAGGGGTACACTGGAGTGGAACACTTCTGATCCTCGCTGTCCCCGAAAACGTGTTTGCTCTGGGAGCAATCTGACTTCCGGACTTGCTCCTGGCCGAACTGGACAGGGTCCTCTAAGCTCGAGAGAGAACAGGCTGTCTCTTTCTCCCTGTAAAAACCAGATGTCCCGTAATCGCAGGCTGGGCTCCGGTTGTAAGCTCCGTTGGCTTGCTGATAGTAAGGCGCGCCCGGGTAACCCTTTTCCTGGACTCCCCCACCTCCAGTTCCGTAAGTGGCGGGATAGTGCCTTAAAGGATCCGCATACCCCGTGGAATATAAGGGGAGCTGTCCCAGAAACGGTTCCTGACCCCCGGCTAAGCTCACCGGAAAAGTAGAGTTGACAAAATAAGAACTCATTGGAAATAATAATAATAATAATAATAATAATAATAATAATAATAATAATAATAATGCAGAAGAACAGCGTCTGTTCTTTCCCTGGGTCTTTATGATTTGTTGCGTTTTATAGTCCAAGCGGTTTAGCTATTAGCAGTATATGGGAGATTGGGTTTTAGCTGAAGGGGGATGGCCGCGTGCCAACCAGGGACATAAGGAAAGAGAACCATCTGATCACGCGCTGACCAATAGCAGAAGTCGAAGACTGCGAAATAGCACCCTAGAGGGGTGAGCTTTGCACAGGGGACCCCCCTAGAACAAACCAGCGAAAGCATCTCTGCCACCAACACCATCACTTTTAAACAACAGAAACGCGCGCGCCCCCCTTTCCACCCCAGATACACAAATAGACACCCTCCCCTCCCCCCCCTTAACCACATACTAATGATCTAGGAAAAGATAAATCCATGGAGTTTCCTTTGGTTGTTTTTTTTTTTAAAAAAAGATAAATAAATAGAAGAAGAAGAGGAAGAGGAACAAGGAAGAAGAGGAGAGGGCGAAAGACCAGAGGAATAAAACAAATGAGTTCTGATATTATCATTGCTGCTACCGTGGAGACAGGGAATAGGAGAAATGTGGAGCCTTTTCATCTGGAAAAGTTTGGTCATTTCCAGCGTTATTTGTTTGGGAGGGGGCATTCAATGCAAGAGGTAAAGGGGGAGTCTGTGCAATATATATATATATATATATATATATATGCTAGGAAGTGCCAGTCTGGAGAAAAAAGTTCTACTACTTATGTCTTGTTCTTGTTTTTGGAGCGGGATGAGGGGCGGGGGGGGGGTATTCTATACGGAGAGCCCTAAAGAGAACTTTAAACCAGCTCCTGTGGAGGCATGAAGGAATCCCTTTTGCCCACGTTCCCCTCTTCCCCCGCCTCAATTCCACCCTGCTTTCTTCATTAAATGATTTCAATGGATTGAAATAGCACGTGTGTGTGGGTGTGTGTGTGTGTGTGTTGACACTCGCATGCATATTTGATCAAGCCCGGCCTAATCAGACCCTTCAGTTTTAAGTTTCCGCGGTACCGTGTATAAAGTCCGGAGGATGGGTGGGTGGGTCTGGCGCTCAGCTCGAACGATACCCCGCGTGTCTGTAAAGAACTGTGCCCTCTTGCGTTTTTACGGTTAAGGCCGGGTCTTTGGACAGTTTAGAGTTAAGGGGAGCGGCTGCTCTGACGGCCAAGAAGAACACTCCTCATTGATCCCCAAGCATCGAAAAATATTTAAGGCACCAGGGGAATGGTCATCTGGGAGATGGTTCCCGTGTGGTCAATATGAGGTGAGCCTGCAGCAAGAATTTCTATCTTTACTTTGTGCGCTTTGAGATTTTGTTTTGTTTTTAAAATTCGGAACCGACTTGGTTTAGGAATAAATGAAAGTCGCTCAGGAGTCTTTCTGAAATGTCTTTTTTTTAAAAAAAAAAAATTAAAAATTAAAATTAACAAAATCAGTGAATGAATGGACTGGAAGAGTTTATCCCAAAAGTTTAGGCTCCTGTCTTCGCCTTGGCTGCACCAAATCTTCTACGGGGCGACAAGTCACTAGTTCGCTCTAATCAGAAAGTCCTACAGATTGGTACGGTGCTGGCTTATAATTTAATTCTGCTGTGTCCCTCCCACCTATGAATCGTATTTTGTGGACAAACCGGTGATTCAAGAAATCATTTTGAAATGCCCCAACGTCGTTTTTAACAATATTTTAAACTCACCCTCTGCTCCTCTCAATTTAGTTATCTATTTATCTGTCTATATCTATTTCTTCATCCTGCCTCTGCCTCATCCCTTATCTATTCACAAGGAAATGCCCATTATTCCATTCTGAGTTCTCTGAAACTTCTGGTATCCAAAACCATCATATATCCTCCACCAGCACGCACGTCACCGCAAACATAAATAAATGTCTCTCCAATTTATCCCAACTTCTGATTATCCGAGTGTAGAGAGACATCACTCCAATTTGGACAAATGAAGTTGTAATCCAATCTACCTATCTATCATCCCTCTATTACAGAAGCAGTAATCTGCTCATAGGAATTACCCGCCACACATACACTCAATTGCTCCCAGATCGGATTTACATGGCAACGTGATCCCTACAGAATGACCAATGCGAATTTTCTCTGTCGAGGATTAAGGAGTCATGAAATCGTACTGGATTTGGGTTTAACTTGATACAAGACTCAGTTTTAACGAGGAGGAAATCCACACTGCTTCAGCGCTGCCCTGAACTTAGAATGGAAGGAAATAACAGGCAAAGGAAGTGACTTTATTTTTAAAGCACTCTCTTGCATACACGCCTCCTCTTTCTGGTTTGTATGACACCGGTTCCTGCAGGTTCTCTCCATTAACCCCAGCACGCAAATCGTTTGTGTGTGGAGTAGATCCAAACTTTAAATAGATCCGCTTTATTGGTGTATAAAAACAGAAGGAATAGGAAGGAGGGAGGGGAGTGGGACTGAGTACACTCCCCCCCCCAAACACACAGGAGTTATTTGAAAACAGCACAACCCTTCAGACTTGTTTAGTAACTGTGATATATCACATGTGAACAAGAATGTCTGGATTAACATTTGAAGTGACTGCTTGATGGTTAAATAAGTGAGTAAACTTGCTACCTGTTTTTAACTTTTGATTTTAGTTTTTAAAGTGATATTGGAAATGCAGAAAGTGTGTGTTTGTGTGGGTGTTTCCGGAGGGAGTATATTTATATATAATGAAGCAAATATGATGAAATCCAGTTATTCTTATGCCTCTTTGTGAATCAAGGAAGCCTCCTTCTTTCCAACTAGGGCAATTCGGATTATCTTCATTACCTACCCAGCAAAAACTTTTTATTAAATTAAAAAGTAATTAATTGAAGTTTGCCTTTTAATAATTAATTACTCACCATCCAAATATTAGAAAAACAGCCCCACCCACCCCATGCGGCAAGGAAGGGCTGACCTTCAATTTACCTGGTATACAATCATGTAAAATCTTTTAATGAATCATTCTGTTAAAATGAATTGGAAAAGGGAAAGTGGGGCAAAACTTGGTTTATAAAATATCAACAGCTTTATGGAGGGGAGGGGGCAAAGTGGGACATTTGCATTGTTTAGAAGGTTGTTTATAAGACAGCACCTTTGCTCTCTCCCCCACCCCCCAATGTCTTGAAATAATTTGGGGGCAGAATGGATATTCAGTTTTTTTTTATGATTTATTTAAAGTTACCATGGGTATAGTTGAGTCATAAAGATAGCTGAGTCATAAATCTTTGCGTCTGTAGTAACTATTCTTTGTGTTGTGTGTGATCAAACCGCAGCCTTTACACTCCTGCCTTGTTGTTGTTGTTGTTGTTGTTGTTGCTGCTGCTGTTGATTTCATTTCTATACAGTCCAATATCCGAACCTCACTAGCTATGGAGATACTGGCCTTCTATTCTCATGTCACTTGGCAGCTTTCTATACTGGGCCTCCAATTTTAAATGTTATTATCTGAAAACAATCCATGAGCTGGTTATAAAGCAAAGAAACTCTTCCCTCCTGCCTGTTCTTGCCAGAGACCATTCGCATACTCTCTACTAGCTCCGGGAATCTATCTTGACCCGCGTGTGGCATAACTCAAATGGCAGAGAATAAATAAAGATTAAAGGGGCTTATTTACAACGTGTGTAGCTGGTGCTTTGTGGCTGAGAAAATGCTCCAGGTTTCTGCTTCCCCCACCCCCTTCTCCTCTCCGCTCATTCCTGCCTTTTCTGCTTAGCACAAGCCAACTTTACAAAGCACAAGGAAATGGGGGAGGGAGATAAATGAGGGGATTAAAAGCAACACCCAAATATTTCTCTGGGCAGTCACCAGGCCAGGGGATTGCTTGGTGGCAGGAGGAAAAGAAAAAGTTAAAGCAAAGTTAAAACAGTCCAGAAATTTGCAGGCGAAGTAAAATGGGGTTCTCTCTAAAAAGGAAGAAAGATAGAAAGAAAGAAAGAAAGAAAGAATACTAACTCTTCCTTTTTATTATGTGGGGGATGGAGTTCAGCATCATAGAGAGGTGTGAAATCAGCAGGACTTTTGGCAGAAGGAGACTTAAATTGGTACCATAAACCAAAGACTGGCCTTTAAACACACGCAGGCGGGCACACGCGCACACACACACACAGAGAGAGAGAGGGGTGGGTGGGGAGAGAGTTGAATAGCCCCATGACTTTATTTAGGATCATAAAGCTATTCCCTGGGGATGAGCTTCTTTTGTCATCATATAGCCATACCACAATTCTACCAAAGTGATGTTTTTCTACGTTGTTGGCATGTATAAGACAATGACCCCCCAAAGGCATGAATACACACACACACACACACACACACACACACACACACACACACACACTCACACTCCACTCCCTCTTTCCAAGCACATAACCATTTGAAACTTAATTTCCAGTCATTTACGTTTAATTTACCTGACTTCCCCTGCAGTGTATAATAATCTTGTTAATGGGATTACAGAAGACCGGGGGGGGGGGGGGGCGAACACTCTGGGAAAACCACCCTTCATTATTTTATCAAAGGAGTTTAGCTAATAATTAACAAAAAAGGAAACGAGCCTTTAGGATAAAGTTTTAAAAAGCACACACGTACACACACACACCACACACACACACACGAACCCACAAGCAAAACTTTCACCATCTTGTTTTATTTGTTTCACCAAAAAAGAAAGGAAGTAAGGATTTAAAAAACCATGTAAAAATCAGTATTTTAACATGAACAGATTTTAAACGCTGTGAAGTCGAAAAAGCAAAATATGAATGTAGATGTCAGTTGACTGTATTGCGGGTAGGAAGAGAAAGTATTTTGAATTAAAGGAACATGGGCACAATATTCCAGAAAGTTCTCTGGCTCAAATGCCTCATTCATTTTTATGACAGTTCCTCAGGAGACTCTATGAGCCCTATGTTATTAGGATGTAAGAAGTTATTAGAAGATTTGTTATATATCCTTCATTTTCTGACAATATAAATTCGGAGAGAGATAGAGAGAGAATAATAGTTCTTTCTAAACAGATTATAACTTGTCCCGATTTATACCTATCCCCGAATCTCTGCAAGTCAAGTTTATCCTGACACCATTAGAGTTTTGATTACGGGAGTCTAGAAGTCTAAACATTCTAGCCGAGAAATTGCCACAAACAACTTTGACATGAACACTTAGTTTCAAACACCAAGAAAAGTACCCAATTTAATCAAATTATCAAATAAACATTTATATCCTCTTTTAACAAAAACATCTTTTAAACACATGTTAAAACATCCTATCTCACAATTTTAATATAAAATCTCAAAGTTGTGACAGTATTTCACACGACTTTAAAAAATGAAAACAATCCTCTATTATGAGTGTTGGTTTTTTTTTTAACCCAACAGAATAGATGGATGGAAATTCTCTTTAGCTCCACTTTCAGAATGTGTAAGGCATGCCTAATCCATTACATGACAAAATATATTAACTGTAGAAAATGAAAATCTTGGTCTAGTTATAGTAAAGCATGGAAACAAAACCAAAGAGTTCCTCCCTTGGACGGTAGATGGCAGCAAACAGCATAGAATGAGCACGAGAGACTGTAAAGACGAAGTCCTAACAAAAATAAAGAGAAATAGGTGCTCTGTTTACGGGAGGGAGCAGATAAACAACTTGGTGGTGTTTAACCGATAGGAATTCCTTAATTAGTGACCTTATCTAAATGGGGACAATCCACTAAGAAGCTCGATTTGATTTGAACTGGAGAGACTCAGGATTACTAAAGGTATGAAACAGCGCAGGAGTTTAGAAGAGCCGGTTTAGAAATGGCAGATAAACTGGAGACTATTATTATTATTATTATTATTATTATTATTATTATTATTATTATTATTATTATTATTATTATTATTATTATTAATTTATTTATATAGCACCATCAATGTACATGGTGCTGTACAGAGTAAAACAGTAAATAGCAAGACCCTGCCGCATAGGCTTACATTCTAATAAAGTCATAGTAAAGCAATAAGGAGGGGGAGAGAATGCAAACAGGCACTGGGTAGGGTAAACAGGCACAGGGTAGGGAAAAACTAACAGTATAACTAACAGTCTAAAGTCCGAGTAACATCAAGTTTTAAAAGCTTTAGGGAAAAGAAAAGTTTTTAGCTGAGCTTTAAAAGCTGAGATTGAACTTGTAGATCTCAGATGTTCTGGTTGGATTAAAAGAAAGAGAGAGAGAGAGAGAGAGAGAGAGAGAGAGAGAGAGCGAGCTGATTTGAGACTCAGATCTCTTCAATGGATAGAAAGAAGGGGCACAGAGAACTAGAAAGAAAGACGGTATCAAGTGAATGAGCAATCATATGAAAATGCAGAATAAAATTTATTTACAGGTTTTCACCTTTCTTATTTCATCCTAATTGTGATATGCTTTCCACGAAATAATTCTCACAAACAAAGGAAGTTGAAGGGCTAGGAGGAGTGCACAATTTTTATTTTAAGAAGCATTACTTAACTCCTGTGTCTTAAATTTACCAGTAGATTCATCTGTTGTATATACTGTATTCGTTTTTCAAATAATAGCCAAGTATTTTTTAAAAAAATCACAAATATGAGCACACTACTGGTAATCACAGTAAATTGGACAGGTCAGCCATGAAATATTTTTAAACATCCTGTATGGATTCCACCCCCACCCCTTTAAATACAAACAAACATGTCAATTTGCCTGGCGTACATATGGAAGATACCGTTATTATTTATGACTTTACACATTATACATAAGGAAAGCAAGAGTTTCAAACAGCCAAGGAAATATTATAGATACACACAAAATGTATGTATATTTTATACATACACATACCCTTAAAACACACACACACACAGATACACACACACTATACACAAGGCACTGGATCGCAGACTATCTGGCATAATCTATATTCTTTGTTTCTAATAAGTTACTTTACAATATTCACATCCACCTCCTCTTTATTATAAAATTGGGGTGTTGCGTAATTTCATTATTTGTCTTTATTAATTATTGTTACTGTATTTCCTTCTCTCCCCGCCCCCCCCCCCATACTCCACCCCAAATACAGTATAGCTCTTGGGAAGAAAAATCGCCTACGTCGTCGCTGAACACCCTGGAGAAAAGCATCTAAATGGAGCTGGCTGCTGTACCAAACTTCCTAAAATGAGTGAATTCGCTCGTTGACAAGCAAGTCTGGCTAGATCATCATCGCTTTATTATGCGGTCACAGATCCTTCTTCTGGGGTGGCGAAGACGTTTGAAGGGATAGGGAAATATTTGCTTTAAAAACCCACATAGGCTGGTTATTTATTTATTTTTAAATTGAAAATGTAGCTACCGTCAATTGGCTGATGCTTGAATTTTGCTTAGAGCTCATGGCCAGGTGACATTAATATTTCAAGTCTTATTTTACAGAACACACCCCCTTCCTTCCTTCCTTCCTTCCTCCCTCCCTCCCTCCCTCCCTTCCTTCCACAGAACAGTCGATTTTCCTTTACTTATGGAAATATACGTTTTCTCAATCTCTCTCCCTGCAGCATATTCCTTCTGCCCTCGTATTCCCTTATTTTTCCTATATCTTTTTTAAGACACTAGGAAGGAAAATAGAACCTCTGCGAGCAAGCCTTTTTAAAAAATAATAACGATCGGCTTGAATAAAATATAAATTTATTAACTTACCTTTAGACGCCCGTCATTCTGTGGATTAGGGGAGGAGAAGGAAGAGGAGGTGGAGGCGGAGAAGGGGGGGGGACAGGATAGCGTTTGCTTTTATGTGTAAGCTGACAAATATTGTCCCAACCTGATAGCCGTCCATTGCGACTTCTGAGAGCCTTTTTCCTCTGTCGAGTCCTTTTGCACAGAAAATGGAGTAACTTCCCTCTTTGAAAAATGACAAAAGCCTCCATCCGGTACAGATTCTCC